>NC_091935.1:9245103-9545103 GCF_041260155.1 Ptychodera flava
GACTAAGGTGCACGGGTAGCAACAACAGAAAGAAGGTCACCAAACTATTTCACTTAAAGGGATCATCAAATTGAAAACTATTTCATCAAACAGCTAACAAAATCAAACACAGATATTTAAATTGAAGAAGTGAAAAAGTATAAGTGTTTTGTTCATAGTAACCAACATTTCTATTTTCAAGAAGAAAACAAACATCATGTGACATTATAACTCTAAAACGTTTTTTTTTTTTTTCACATTCCAATGGATTTCAAATCCATTAAATTACACTCATGTAATTCAAATTACACATTACTTTTGAGGTTCACCAAAATGAAGAAAGAAGAATAAAAAATATGTATCATTACCAGAACGTTTATTGTCTCGATCTTGTTTTCTATCGTTTTTCTTCCTAACGAAAGAGGGCGCTCGCACAATCAGACCGCACCAAGTACGTGACTTATGCTCCCGATTGTGATCAGCCTGAAGACTCATAACTGCCTTTAAATCCATGTCTACAATGAACAACACAGCTTGTCCAGCTTATGTCCATTTTGAAGTTCTATCCTTTGGATAATCAAATTGGTCTTATTCTTTACATCTTCAGTCATAAATACGAGTTTTTCCATGCAAGATTTTGCACCGTGAAAAACACACATTAACATTTTATTTCACATAACCTCACTGACAGTCATTTAAGAGTCTATAGTCTCCACAAGCACCCGTTTTCGATTCTGTTTTGTCAGATTAGTCAGTATGTACTTGCTAGGGAAGTGCAATTGCTACTATAGTCTGATTTAAGGTAGCATGCTCCTCGATGACATATATTCGGACTCTCTAACTTTCTTTTCTGATCTGCTACCAGTGGGGTTCACTTTGAAGCTCTTGGTGTAAGAAAACTTTTCACCGGCTTAGTTTTTCGAATATCGAAAATTTTATTTTTCTCCATAGAGTTAACACAGGGACGGCAGCCATTTTGAATTTCAGCTATCAGAAAATCTTAGCTAATTTGTCTCTCGAGTACCAAATTTTGCATGGTGACCTGTGATTTTTATTATTGATTTTGAAAGAGAATGGTTGAAAGAGTCTTCGAGGAAAGTTTGAGAAACAGCTTAAATCTTTCACTTTCGAGGCGCGTACAACCTTAAAGACTTAGCAATAAACTTTCTCAGGCGCCCTATATCAAAAGCGCGCGTGGAAATATAGTTCACAGGGCCAGGGTATAAGAATGCACACATATGCAAAGAGGTGAAATTTTTGCAAGCATGCATGCAACTTTTACACATTGTACGCTCGTACCATGAGGAATGGATTACAGTAAGAAATACACGGTCAATATTCATGGCAGAAGACTAAGAATAACTTTTCATTGAATATTGAATAGATTTTGTTTGTGTTAACTACAAGGATGATAACTGTAACTCGATAATAGTAAAGTTTCACTGTTTATATATTTTAGAAAATATTTGCAGTAGTTTCTTCTTCTTCACCCCTCAATATGTGCACCTGATCGAGCAATTTTAACCAATACTGCAAATTCAATTGGGGGGAAAGGCAACCGGCTTTCATTTTGCAATTATCAAAAGAAATACTTTTCGTTGTCTGTTCCACCCCAAAAAGCTCTTATCGAAATACTTAGTATACAGCTCTTCAGTATACATCGTGTGTCTATGTGTCTGTGTGTCTGTATGTCTGCCTGTCTGTCTGTGAGAGAGAGAGAGAGAGAGAGAGAGAGAGAGAGAGAGAGAGAGAGAGAGAGAGAGAGAGAGAGAGAGAGAGAGAGAGAGAGAGACATGCTTGATAGACCCTTTCCCGGTTATCCCACAATGCATTGCCGTGACAGTAACAAAAACATACTAATTTTGTACAAAAATGATATACAAGAATGACACGACTTTGCAATGCCAAAAAATGCCTCATGTATTTTGTATTCATCATCGATGAAAATATAACATACTCTACGGCTAAAAAGTTCTATGAGTATCGTAAATTTTGTATACCCTAGCGCGCACTGCATCATGGAACCGGTAAAAGATCTATGGTGACGATCGACTGAACTTCAGTCCGGACTAGAAGTAATTTAAGAATGTTCAACATTGCATGCACTCGCGGTCTTATGTCCACTGTCCATCAGTGTCGCAAGAGATGCGCTACATCAGCTTATGGACGGAAATCTATGATCACAAGAGTGACAAGTGCAATTTTTTTTTATTTAAAGCCTGTAAAGTTAAGTCTGAAGTAAGCAAGCAAGCAAGCAAGCATGCATTCAATTATTTTATCAAATATTTCCCCGCCATTTTCCCATTTTGTACACATTTTTTTGGGGGAAAAAGTAACCGTTTTCTATATCAGAAATGTGTACAAAAGCAGCAGGTCTGGGGTCGTGCATCAGTGACCTGGCAGATGTGTAAATTATAATTTTTCGAAAGAAATAAAGTAGCTACATACGAAACATATGAAGAAACATCGTGGAATCGGTTTTAATTTCGACTGCGTCGAAAATGTGGTGAAAATTAAAATCAGTATCTTAAGTATTGATCTTGTGAACAAAATGACTTTCTGTTGTACATTAGGAGATCGTTCAACAGTGAGCTCGCATGGGGTTTTGTACATGATTGAAATTGTGTGCTGACCGAAAATGAAGTTCGTTCACATTGAAAATATAAACGTAACTTACAGACGAAAATTTCCTATGATAAAATTTTGATCATAGGAGGAAAACAACATATGGTATTATACAAGCTTTTACCTTCGATATGAAATGTACAAATTTATCCGGCCTTCGTTATAGTTCAGTTTTCAACATAGAGGGCGCCCTTCGAACTCGATTGTTCGCCTAGCGCACCCATAAAATATATAAATTTCACACAATTTAATTTCAAAATTTTCATGTTTTGTATATTTTCCGTGGGATTTAAATTCATTAATTAGCTACAGAATCAAAATTTCCTTTTACTACTTCTAGTATTATTACTATGTAACATTTTAATTGGCGGATTTCATGTATTGCGAAAATAGCGAAATTTAATCCAAGTGATTAATGAATCTTAGGGGATATTTACGAGATGAAGTAGATTTTCATTGACTTCTTTGCAGAATTAGTCCTCTTGAGTTGTTGTCAAAAATAAATCATGTCTGTTTTTGCTCCCTTTATAGCAAAAAAATCTAAGAATAGAAACAAGCTGACTAAAAAATTACATCTTGGTCAGTTATTGCCACTGGCACTAGCATCAAGTTGTAAACAAACGATGTTATCTTTGTCTATCAGAAAAGCTACATATAATAAATGCTGATAAATCTACGCTATTAAACAAATGTTTCGTGATGTTTTTTAAGTGTCGCCACCAAAAAATATTGTTTATTGCATTTCACCTAAGACCGTCGCAAAATGGTACGTCCCAACCATATATATATATATATATATATATATATATATATATATATATATATATATATATATATATATATATATATATATATATATATATTCATTTCTGACCATGTCTTTATAATTCAAAATTTGATCCATCAGGCGCTATCAGATTCCATCATTTCCTGGTGTCCGATGAATATTAAATGCGAATGACATGTGTCATTATCGTCAGGGATTCTTGCAATCTTCGCAAACACTGTAAACTAGAGATCAAAATATGTTTTTATTACATTTGCAAAACTCAATGACATCAAATTGGTACAAGTGTTCGTCCGCTCGCTGGTGGGAGATTTTTTAGGTGTTACAGTGGCTATACAATATCATGTAGAATGCCTCTTAGGACAGATATTCAGACTCATAAACTTTATCTGGCCCTTGTTGTGGCTTATTTTGAAGCCTGTCGAGTAAAACAGTCTTCATCGGCCACAGTCACTCGTGATCTATTCAGCTCAGGGACTATTCGCCCCATAGCGAGAAAAAACCTGCTTATGTGCACTCGTCTATGAGGCGAATAGTCCCAGTGCTGAATAGATCACGAGTGATTGTGCACCGGCCTAGAATTGTGAGAATTGGGCATACACAGGCAGCAATTTTAATTTCAAACATAGGTAAATGTTGGGTAATTGGTTTCTCTGGTACCAACATTTCCACGGTGGACCAAAATTTTTATTCTCATTTTGAAAGAGAATATATCGTTCAAAGTTTGTTTTTAACTTAGCGCCTTGAGGGCGTAGTGACACCAGTTCAAACGCATCCATATCCGTACGTCAGGAGCAGGAGAGGACGCAACGTTTCTGGTCACATGATCATGCGCGACTCTCTAGTTACTGATTGATAATTTGCATAAGAATAGACACATGATGGCGGTCGAGAGCAGATTGAAGACTTCTGCTTTGCTGCATAACAATTCAATTACTCATTCTAAGGAGTTCCCTGTTTAAATTTTGAATTCTCCTTCCTGGTAATCACTAAATTAATTTGGGATTAATCGGCACTCTTCGGAAGCGCTGTCGTGATCCTGGAATGTTGCGGGAACTGTGAGAAGACAGAGGCGTCTGTGAAGAACTCTGTATTGTGTGTCACACACACACACACAGTCTACTTGTGCCAGGTTCGTAGGGTCCTCCCTTCCAGCGAACCAGATTCCGATGGTTAGCTTCGATGTTGTGGTTGCATCAATAACAAATATCCATAACAATGTCAGCCGTCGGGAGGATGTTGTTTTCCGGTGGCACCAAGAAGCTGAGGAAAATCTCGAGGGTAGAAGAGAGACCAATAAGTCCAACTACCCTCTCTCCTACGGTAAGTCTGACATTCAACTTCTTGTGGCTGTGCTATGTATGTTTTGTGATTGGTATGGATCCGGAGCAAGAAAGCGCTTGAGGCCTTCGCGGGGCTTGTCGCTTAGTCGAATCCGTTTACACGTTTGCAGTGGTGTTACCGAGTGCCTTGTGAAAGAGACAGCTATCCTGTTCCAAGGTCTTGCAAGCCAATAACGTACTGGAAATGGGTCACGATCGGTAGCTTGTAATGCCGCGCCTACTAGTACACGATCCAGTTGTGTTTCTGCACTGCCAAAATTTACACTTCAAAAGCTCTTGTTTCCAGCCAAGTATGTGTATAGCTTGACGTGTGATCGTACACTGTGATCAAGCAAGCCCGGGGGCCGTACAAGCTGCCGTATGGCTCAAGAATGGTTGCTATTTTGCGAAGGGAATTATCTGTAGTCTGACTTTATTGCCTTCCTTCTGTGGTCAATGCCACAGTTTCCACTGAGAAGACGATTGTAACCGGTTCCATAGACTATCAGATCGTCTGACACTGTGTGACAGCAGATCGTACTATACTTGTACAGTTCTTATAGTTGCTGGGTCTTTTCATAGACCTTAAGGTCTATGGTCTTTTGTTTTGTCATGTATATGTCAACACCTAGTGTTATTTTTGGAGTGGGTAGTAGTCGAATGACACAACAAATTCACTGGCGACAACGTGAAGTGTGTGGGGACAAAGTAGTACATCTAATTTATGGCCCGAACTAGAACTTGATGTATCGGTATTGTCGGCTTACGACCCCTTAAAGTTAAAGTAAAAACGTTTATAACTACTGCTCCCCTTTGTCTGTAAAACCTATTCGTGTTCCGATAATGTCATTAATATAAGTGTTACTATACCGTTGTGTACATAAATAGTCCTACCTTCCATTAGGGAGGTGGAGGGGTCGACCCGCTTTTCAACAAGGGATCGGTGTAGTAGTAGAATTTCTGATGATGTAGAATGCTTGTTCTTTGTCCTCTTCTATCTCCCATATGGCTCACAATCGTTAGAAGTACATGATATTGCAAAATGTTGGGAAGAATTGAAATGCTCAGACTGACTTACACATTTTATTTAACCTATAAATCAAAGCTGGAAACACCTCATGTGCAAATGAAGGTAATTAAAAATAACAGTGACATGGCTTTTTAGATGGTTAAAAGATGCCCATGTTTTGACGCCTTCCATCCCCACTGCCCTGTGTTGAGGTCATACTTTGCCCAAGAAAACAGTTCCATTGGACCAAACCATAGCAGTGAAAGGGTTACTTTGAAAAAATTCTCACCAGTGAAAGCTTTTCTTCCACCTCATGACCCTGTAGGAAAATTGCAACATGTCTGACTGGGGTTGTGATACTACCAGTGGTTAACCACTATGCTGTGGATTGCTAGTTTCAGGAAAATCCTAAGGTTTGAATGGCCAGCGGCAAAGTAATGTTGCTTGTGGCTTTTTCGGCAAGTGTTTTTGAAGGGCCTGTCTTTCCAGTCGTCCGTCCACGGTAGACAACTCCACTGTGGCAGCCCTAGCTCTCAGACTGATCATATACAACTGTAAAACTAATGTAAATATTTTGGTTATCTCATGGTGTTGTGGTTCCGGAGGGGGTGGGGCATTAGGAATGAGGTTATTTTGATTGATGCAAGTACCCATGGCACTGAAGCAGCAATATCATGGCCTCTTTCGTCTCTCTGGTTCTCCTTATAATAAGCCCAACCACAACATGGAAAGTATTGAAGGAGTTATATGATTTGTTGGGATGAAATGAGTCGGGGTTCCAAACTTTGAAATCACTGTTTTACCACAGTTTTACAGGTATTGTTGCAGTCCCTCTATCATTGGAGGAACAGTAGATGTGTTTAAATCTTGCTTGACAAGTTTACCACAGCTGGTCGTAGTATGATACCAAACTGGTTCTAATGCCAAACCATCGACTGCATAAATAGGTCCAGTCAGTCAACTGGGTTTAAAGTGAAGAAAGGTCAAAGGTTATCTCGTGGCAGAGGAGAACTTAGAGGCAGCCTCGAAATTGGTAATAAAATGCCCTCTCAGGAATTTAACATCTAACCAACATACTTGCCAATGTCTGTATTTTGTTCCTCATAGCTTGCAGATGAACACATTAGCAATTCTGTACTTCTCTGTAAAATGTTTATTACTGTAATGCCATATCATAATATCTGTTATTAAACGCACAGCATAGTACAGAAATTAATCATGTTCATAGTAATATTTTAAATATGAAAGACTTACCAATTATGTAGAAATGTCATATTATTATTCAAATTTTTAAAGTTTTAAAATTGAAAATATCAGTTATTATTGGATGAAGGGTCTGTGACCGTTCCTTCTCATTTGTACATTCATTTTAGGAAAAGGTGTGCTTTAATTTTGACCCTTGATATTTTATGCACTTTTTAATCCTTGTGTTGGTGAGTGACAGTGGTACATTTTTAGGAGCCAAAAGACACACATATCTCCATTTCACACTTTTGCTAAGCAAGTTCTATAAAGTGTTAACTTCAAGTCAGTATTTAGATTCTAAAGGAAGTGCATGTCATGCCCAAATGACATCACTTTAGCCAAATGGAGGAAAAAAACAAGAATCAACAGAAATGGTTACGCTGTATTGTTAGAGACTGACGAGCAAACATGTGAAAAGACAAACTGTGTGCTTGATCAGTGGTGAGAAGTGCTTGTCTTTATGCATGTGTTATGTAATAACCCACAGTTATTTGCGGTGTAGAGGGTTGGTGACAAAAAAAATTTGTAGGGCTTCTCCTTGCTTGGGCTTTATAGAGAATAACTGTGAAATTGTCACGTCCATGTCATTGAAGTGAGATAACTGTCACAGCTGGTCATCCCAGGTAAGAAATTTTGAAAAGATTTGTCAAAATTTTGGGTATTTTTTTTCGTTTGACGTTGGCTGCAATGGTATTTGTCGGTGGCACAACATAGATCAGCAAACACCTAACTGTGTTCTGTATGCTGCGTCGTCATACCGGCTAGTTATTTTTCAACGCGGTATCGCATGTGGAAGGCAAATGGATGGGTGATTTTTACAGTACATTGCCAAAGGCAGTTCCCATTCTGTAAAATCTGAATTTATTTGAGCAATGTACACTTCCATACATGCATGACATAGCCGTAATAGTAGGTGCCTGATGTAACCGCTGTAAGAAGAGACAGGGTTTTGTGTTGACTAACACAGGCCTATCAGATTTATGGTATGAAGTGCTGAAGCCGTGACGGGACATTTTTTGATGAGGGATAACTTCACATGGTCGCTATGCTGAAGTGCCTTTGCTGTATACTCGAAAGTGCACGAGGAACATTAGGTTTTAATCGTTTTTCTGTCGAGGAGAGAAATTTACAAATATGGCGATGATCAATAGAGACCGAGCAATTATTATGATTTACACATGCTTAGTTAAGTTTCAAGTGGATATGGTTAAAAGTATTAACCTTTTGTGGTGTGTACCCAAAGATTTGGATCGATACGGCGGTTACCTCTTTAGACAGCTCAGATTAACTCCATCGACTGGATTTTCGACGTAAAACAAGCAAATCAATAAAGATTACTCAGAGAAATCTCAAAAAGATATTTGCAATAGTAAAAATTCCAGCACCCGTCTTTTGATGAGTAATTTCTGTCTTCTGGTCACTCATATACCAGCGCTGTCAACACGTACAACAAGTTTTCAGATGTTCCAATTCACTAATCTCTCATTACATGAGCATCCTTTTGTTTATTCACACAAGGGTTTCTTGTTGTTGTTTGTTGACAAAGTTAGAGGCAATTACTCGACAACATTTTTGACATTCCAAATTCAAAAGGGTCTACAAGAACAATAACTGCATTCAATAGCCCCGGGGTTGGGAATCCAGTGTGTAACTTACAGAAAGACAATTGTGGCACAAAGAGATTTAGCTAGGATGCTTAACAATCGCATTGTTGTACTTTGAATGACAATAGAATGACAATTATTTGAATATTATCACTGGTCACTGCCCCCTTCATCAATTATTAAGTCAGATTTTGCAGCGATACCCACAATACAAATTGATTGAATCAAATGTCATCATTCGCAACTTTGTTTTTTTTATCTGGACTGTCACCTCCAGATGGGGAAGTTATTAAAGATGTAGAGCTACACGTGATTAGTATGTTGAGTTTTGTCGGTACAATGATTTTATGGCGATAAAGGTTTAAAGAGCTGCAGCCGAAGGGAACCTGTGCAATGACAAATCGGATGACATGATAGTCTGAAACCAGAAGTCTACAGTGTCTATATACATTCGGCATTCTGTACATTTACAGGTGTCAAACGGTTATCACACTGTCACTGATAAAGCTATGAGTGATAGCATATTATCAGTGGAGCAGAAGACTGAACACTGTCTGTGGTGATGGCTGTGGACTTTCTCATTCTTCCTCATTTACACACATATTGCACACCACTGGTCCAAACCTTCCTTATTATAACAATCAGGCTTTCTTAGGGGGCCCCTGAGCCTCCCAAAGCTTTATGAAGCAACCATACCCCCTAGGAGTGTGTAGATAGACACTGTTGAGTCTATGCTCAGCGTTCATCAATCTTACCTCACAATTTTGAAATTTCTTGTAGTTGTTATCTGACACAGCATGCATAGAGTGTGTTCAGTTTCTCAGTAAAAATCACATAAATGTTTCTAGTCTCTTTGAAAAGCCTGAATTTTTTGACACTGATTTTTTTTGCAAAGGCACAAGCAAGTATGGATGCCAGTAAAATACAGGGCTTGAAATATTTTATTTAAAACATGCACAATGGGTATGACAGGCTTTGCGTCGCATGTACTTGCTTCCTGGCGTTTACACAGTGGCCAGGTTTCAGTTCATCATATTCCAAGTTTTCATCTCCATCACAAAGCTCTCGTATTGCATTCTTTGACCATGTGGTCATATTTGTTATTTCTGTTTTGTTTAAATTGCCATCTCTGCACCAGACTTTTATTGCAGGGCAATAGGTAGCTTCATATGAATCCAGTTTCTGTGTTTGACTGATGAATTTAATTTAATTTTCAAAGGAACATTAATAATGTGAAAATCTGTCAGTGAAAATATCCTAAGGCTTGGTGATTTAGCATAATTAGATGAAGATCAGAAATATGCTGTATTATTTCAATATCCATGTATAGTGTGCACATGGTCGGGCACTTTATCTACACCAAGGTAAATGCTGACAGTACTGCATCCACAAATTTGGGCTAATGTGCAGCATCTTGGAAGCTGTTATCTGATTGATTGGCTGAATCTTACTGTTATAATTGAATTATAGAAATAGACTCCCTAAGTTGCCGTGAATAGTGACAATCGACCAATCAGATATAATCTTCTGAGCCAGGGGCACATCAGCAGACAAATTTCAAACCCATCTGCAAGGGCTTTCCTGGTTACCCATAGCTTTAAACTGTATCCTAGCTTACACCCAACGTGAACAACTCCCTAGGTTACTGGTGATTAGTACAAAACTCTGAGTACACTTAGTAAATCTCTAGTCTTGTTATGAAACTGTCACCACAAGATTGCTATGCTACACTTGCATATTGATTGACTTTGTGATATAATCAAATATGGCTGACAGATGGCCATTGTTGGATATTGTTATTTTATTTTATTTGTTTATTTATTAAGATTTATCTAATGTATAAAACTGTGAGAAAAAGGTCTACATAGGATTGGGTGATCAAAACAGGTACAAATCAACTATACAAAGTCAGTCCCCCATAACGCACAACACAACAAGCAAAAGCCATGTTTATGCAGGTCTACATTTGCTACAAAAGCAGAGGACTGTCCATGTACACACGTTTTGAGGCTAAATCAACTATGAAACTTGTTCCAATGTCATTTTTTTATTGCTTGGGTAGGGGAATGGATGGGCCATAACCACCCTGGTAAATTGACCCACAAATTTGCTATGCAATTAAAAAAGAGGTGAGGTGGTGGTAAGGAAGAGTGATATAAAGTGATTTATGTAAACGCAGTGTATTTTGAATTAGCATCGAGACGAATGTTAGAAGATGAAAACTTAACAAACTTGTGTATGTTCATAAAATATAGTCCAGTAATACATTTACAAAAGAACATAAGGTCAAGCACCTCTCTGCATAATGACAAGGGTAAGAGGTGGGCAGAAACCAACCTCTGTTTATAGTAATAGTCAGTATGTTATAATTTGATAATGTTAGTCAGACATTCGGAAAGGGAAGTTATTGTCATGTTTGAAAACAGTACATTGTATTATGAATTCTTTGCAAATATTTTATGTGTTATTTATCAATGACATTCCACTCCATGTCTATAAATTGCATTTTCTGAAAATTTCCTGAAAATTCTGAAGAATTATATAATATCAAACGCATTGAAATCTGACTGCAGACAAATTTGCCGGAATTGACTACTGGTTCTGTCTTTCTCGTAATTCTCTCGACTGTACTTTATTCCGTCTCACCAATGCTTGGTTTCTAATTTACGGCACATCACAGCAGACAGAATTTCCTGGCTGCATAAATCAGATAAAAAGTGCAACAGTGATGACAAAACAAGATGTCGTTCCCGCCCAGGGGTATCCATAAACAGTGCAGGAAATGTGAAAAACACTCATCAGCTTCGAAAGACGGGCAGAAAAAAAGATTGGTTACTTCCCCACAGTCTGTGGAAGGACACAACTTGTGCCCGTGTCAGAGGTCAAAGTTCAGATTCTATCTCAGCGCAGCATGTACATGTAGAATGCACTGTACTATGGCTTCCTTTTGATAATGCAATCAACACTATTTTGAACTCAAAATTTAAAGACATTTAGTTCCCAAAAAATGAATATTTTGCGTTTGAAATCTATAAGTTTTTGTGAACTGACGTCATGTGTTAGCTATGATGTTAACAATTAATGGGAAGGTAGCATTTATATTTAGTCAATTAACATAGTTTATTTATCTCTGGTAATCATTCATCAGTCAATTGTTAGTGTTATTGTAAACACTGTACATATTAATATTTCCAACCTGTGAGAGAAACTGTCAAAGTGTTTTTTGTAATCAAAATATGCGCATTCCTCAAGTTTAATTTGTAATCAAGGATACAAATGTATACACAGCCTAGTTAAATTAACATTAGGAATATTGAATGTGTCTGTTTTGAAAGTTATTATGTTATCAGAACATAGCATATTTATAATTAACAAAGATATGTGTAGCAAGGCCTGTATACAACTGCTGAGAGAGTCCCCTGGTGCAGTGGATAGGTTTGAGAAAGCTCCCTCTAGAGGTCAGAAAGTGCCAGCCCATAGGATGAAAATCAACCCCCAAATGCCCGGAGGTGACACCCTTCGCTTGATGAGGCAATGCAATCTCAACAAAAGTTTGTTAGTGTATGGAATTGATATCAGTGGGTGTCTGGGGCATGCTAATTGACAAAAACTGTTTTGATCGAAACTGTTTATAGAGATAATTGAATCAGTGATTGTGATGTATCAATGTGTGGATCTGAATATAAACAGTTTGTAATGGTTTATCACAGTGTGGTTTTCATATGCCACTCTCAGCTGAGTGATGGTTTTAGGGTATTTTCCCGTTTAAAATTTTCAATGATTGTGAGTTCTACATCAAGAGAAGAGGATATCCATGTGTACTTTATAACATTTGTCCCTTTGTACGCCAAGGTGATATTTGCAGAAAGTTATCTTTCTGGCTGAGAACATCCCCGAAAATAGGTCGATAACCACTCCAAATTGGTTTTGTAATTTTTGAGTTTGGTAATTTTAATCAACATCCATATACAGGATGTTAGTAACCATTTAAAATGATGGGATATCTTAAAGGGCCAGTTACTGTAACTTTTGATGAATTTTTCACCGCTTTTGTTTTGTATTTTGTTGTTCTACTATTCAAAACATGTTGTAACAGCCAGCTGTGTGCCTCGTCAATATAGCGTCTGTACATTTGAAATGCAGTGTTGTTGTGTTATTGTTTACATCTGAATTTTAGTCTGAACCAAATTCACTTGTCAACAATATCAATGCAGTCTACAAATGCCGATAAGCTCAACACCATGTATGTCAACATGCTTTTTTGGAGTAGAACAAGAAACCGTAGTTGACATTAAAAATAGTGAAAAAATCATAAGTAGGTACAGCTCCCAGTCCTGTAGAAGGAATTATTTCTTTGTTAGCTAGGACCAGTGTTTTAAATTAATTGATTTCATAAAAAGCTATGTCAGGGGCTCAGACTACACCGTTCATCTAGAAAATAAAGGGGCTAGCCAGAAATAATTGGTGTGAATAATATTATTGTTTAGCACTAGCAAATGTCACGTGCGCATTGCTATATTTACTGTAATAATTTAGTAATAAACCTATAACCGTGATCAGTACTATTTCCTCATTGCTGCTGTTGTAGGATTGATTAGGGGGAAAGCTTCCCCTTCAAAAGTTTTTTAAACACCTTGCTTACTGTAGGCTTACCTAGTGTAGGTCGTCAGTGCCGTCATGGAGCTAGAAACCGTTTCTAGCTCCATGGTGCTGCGAAACTCAGGAAATTTCAACTGTATTTCAACTGTATGTCACTGCTTGGAAAGGTTTCATACAGTCCTTGACACACCCAAACAGTATATCACTGTCTGAAATTAGAAACGAAACTCAATTTGATTTGGTTGGATCAAATCTCCAACAACAGTTTTATCCAAGTTTATAAGTGTATGGTTTCTTTGGTCATGGATGAAGTAAACTTCAAAAATGGAAAGTTTCTGGCGGTTGTTACTAATGAGCGTAGGAGGGGGAATCACCCAATGGAAGGCAGCATGTCCTATGTATATATGTGCATTTATGTGTGTGTAAATGTGTTTGAGGTCAACCAGAGTACAATAGACTGCTGCGTTCATTGTGTATCTATCAATTGTGCTAAAGAGATCAGTGGGCTGAAGGAAGTGGTACTACGTCTTCACGGAAAATCAAATATCTTTAAAAATCCCATTACTTTGTCTAGAGACCACAGTATGAGCAGTTCCCAGTAAATAGGAATTCACCGCTGTGTGCAAAGAATTGTCAAGTAAACAGATGGTGCTGTATATGGACTTTGGCTGGTAGAAATGTCATGGATTCTTTGGCTGGTAGAAATGTCATGTTTTCAAAGAATCACAAGGAAATTGCTCAAATTTTGACAATCACATGAGAAATTGTCAGTGAGAGTCTACCAGTATAAAGGTTTCATTTTCAGACTTAGGCTTGTCAGTAAAAGTTGAACTTCATATGGTTTTCAATGAGATGAGAGAACTTCTAGCCTCACAGAGAAATTTCGGTCGTCTGTGTTGTGGAAGAGTTGTACACCTTGTGAAGGTAGGTTGGTGCTGATCATCGGTGTGTACATGTATGTGTGTGACAGGTATAGAGGATGTGTGTATGTTGTACATACAGTAGTTACATTGCTGCTCATTGCATACATGTCTGTCATCACAGGGTACTGCCTATGGTTCTTGAAATCAGTACAGCTGTCACCTGCAAGTGTAATTTGTACATTTGATATTCCAAAAGTCAACATCCATATTTAGATGAGAGATGTTCATTGAATGGACGAAAGAGTAAGACTTAAACTTTTGCTCAAACTTTCTTCAGTGAAACTTTTAACCATTCACTTTACCAAACTAGAGCAAAAATCAGGGGTCACCGTGCAAAATTTGGTACCAGAAACACAAATTACCCAACAATTATCGATATTTGAAATTCAAAATGGCAGATATAGCTGTTTTAACTCTATGGGGAAAAATGAAATTTTCGAATTTAAGAAAACTAAGATGGTAATTTGTTTCCTGCTTCAAGAGCTTTGAAGATGAGCCCCAACAAGTGGTAGATCAGAAAAGAATTGTAGAAGTTTGAGAGTCCAAATATCTTTCCCACAGGTTTATTGTACCTTCAAATCAAACCAAGCTTTTGTGAGTTTGGGCTGTGATTATACTAATAGGACAACCTTCCAACTGAATTCAGCCTGCAAAATGGGAATAATAATTTGACATACCGTACTTTTCATTGAATTCAATACGGTAAGTTGTTAACTCTAACAACTTAGGTGAAAGAGGATTTTAATCCATACAAAGAGTAGATCCTTGCCTCGTAAGGTCTCTCCCAAAACTACTGGAATGTAACATGTTGAATTCTCCATTGTTCACTTTGTCATATCTCTCATTTCACATCTTATATTGGCATGCTCTTACATCAACACAACCTTCTCCTCCCCTCAATTAGTGGTCGAATCCTTTCTTTTCTGTGGAGGCTGATTATACCACACTAACTGAATCGAGGGGGAGGTTGGTACCATGTGACTGTTGAGGAGAAAATTTGCTTTCCGAATTTGTCACGAAAACAAAAGTATCAGGAGGTTTTGTTTTCTCATATGGGGGCCTGTAAGTGTAATTTGTAAGTGACTTTGAATCATTACTGAGTTAAGCCATGTATCTGAAAATACAAGGAAACTTTAGCACTCATCTCAAAAATTATGGCAATTGTCAGAAACCTGCCAGAAATTGTTAGGTGGTGAAAGAAAAGGAGTTGTATTAATTAACAGTGTAAGGTTCGGCCCACCCAGGATTCAGCTTGTAGCTTTCATTCACACTTTTCTTTAAACAGAAACGATGACAAGTTTCTTTGGCAAAGTGACAACCACCGGCTCAAACCAGATATATAGGTTAGGACGAATCCATGTCTGTCACCGAAGGCCAAATTGTTTGTAATGTAGAGATTTGAAAATTCCAGCATCTAAGTTTACAAGAAATCATAAACGTGTGGGAATCTAAACTTCTGTTTTCCTGCATGAAATCAAATACATGTTGAGAAGTGTTTTTCTCTCATATGTATACACGACACTCTTTGTATGCCATTTCGGCCCAAGAGAAATCGTGACTGCGGTATTACTTATGAATGAAAATAGCTGATTCATAAGTTTGACTGAAAGTAGGCCATCTTCGTGATTACAATGCTTGTTTTCTATGCCTAGTTTCAAAAAGTATCACTGGCATGAGACTTCTTTATCGCAACTACCAACCTTTCTAGTGGTCAGGAGCTTCTTAAGTGTTTCTCAAGGAAGTCCCTCTTATCATAAAAAAGCTCTGTTCTAGGTGTGACTGTTGGTGTATTTCCTTGTATTCCGGGTCTGTCTGTAAAATGCTTTTTCCTTGTACGACTACCAAAATGTGACAAAATAGGTAGTATTCATCTTTTCATCAGTGTGTTTGTGTGTGTGTGTGTCTGTGTGTGTAAAGTCCAATGTTATTATTGGCAGCTGAACCTGAGCCTGGACCGGAATTCACATGTCAACGTTAACATAGCATTATTGTCTACAACACATTTGGTTTGTCAGGCTACATACTGTGTGTTTCAAGATATTATAGGCAGGAGAAGAAAATATCCTTGATTTCTTGAACAAAAATAAGTTACAGAAAATCAGTATGTTTGATAGAATCGTTTTTTGTTGTGATACTAAATGTGTGCCTGGGAATTAGATGTATCGTCAAATGTGATTGACACATGAAATTGGATGAAATCGTCAGCATCTTTCTTAGTTGCCATGGCAACATCAATTGTCCTCCAAATTCATGCAGGCGCCAGCCAAGATTTACATGTACATGTATGACCTTGGCAGGGTACATTTAGGAGTGACCAGTGCTTTTGTTTATCTCACTGGGCCAGCCACTGTTTAGCCTTGTTCATGTATATGCGCGCCAACCTGATCAGGGAACGTAAGACTTTCAATTCGTAAGTATTTCATTCATCCAGGCAGTTCAAAGACAGCGAAAAGAGGGACCGCAGACACCGTGGTCATTTTCTGTCTCCGAGCGCAAGGATGTAACCATGACAACATCAGAAACATCTAAAGAAAAAAATATCTCAGTTGTAGTACTTACAGTAGATCATCTGTATATCCTTTGTTTCATGTTTGTTATGGTATGCATGGAAATATGTGACCTTTTCAACTTTCTTACAAAAGAAATCAACATCTTGTATCGTTGTATATTTAAGTTTTCAAGCGGAGTTTCAAAGTTGAGTTCGGCGGTGACTGTGGAAGTCATTCATATGAGGTTATGGCTGGTATGATTAATGAGCAAGTGAACCAGGTGGAAGTAAAGGATTAATTGTTCCCAATAAAATGTTGATTTTGTGAAACAAAGTTCAAACGCGGAAGGTGTTCAATATGTAATTTTTTTTTACCCTCAAATGTACAAATGTAGATGTATGTACGTGGTTGGGTCCGTCGTCAGGGGCGATGAACTCAATCAGAAAAAATGTTTGTAAGCCATTAACATTGCTGAAGGCAACCTTTAGTGGTATTGCACATGATGGAATTTGAAAATTAAAAAAAATTGAAATGGGTCGAGTGGCTACTCGGGCAAACAACAAGTAACTTGTCAAGACCAGTTCAAGAACTATTACCCTGAGCAGAACTAAAATGTAGAATTTACTTGAAATAATGGCTTCGGTGATTTTGTCTTGTTATTTACGCATGGACAATATGTCTGTATAACGTGGACATTGAGGAAAAATGTCCCACTGTTGGTATAGCTTGTGTTTTGTACATACCGTAAAAACCCTATCAATTCGACCAGAAAAAATTAATTACGATTGTAAGTAGTTGAATTATTCGAAATTTAGCAAAGCCAAAATAATTTCAGTGGTGGAATTATTAGGGACTTCAACTCTTCAACTGTTTTTGACAGTTCATAAATGATACGCTTACCATCTTGGATGATTGAAATATATAAAGGTGACTTTCCTAAAGTCACGACTTACACATTATGTGCTCTACATTGTTCTGTGTATTCTATCAAAAACAAAATGTTCAAAACAGCTTGATTGGTTGGTCAAATTATTAGAGATGAAGAAAGTCCCAATTTCCATTGGTGGTCAAACTGATAAGGGTAAAATAAAACTAAGTTTTGAGAAATAAATTGGGTGGGTGAATTAATAGAGTGATTGAATTAATAGGGTTTTTACGGTAGGTTAACCTTTGGTGAAGTTTGATTTTCTATTTTAATTCTG
Organism: Ptychodera flava; assembly: GCF_041260155.1. Lineage (NCBI taxonomy): Eukaryota > Metazoa > Hemichordata > Enteropneusta > Ptychoderidae > Ptychodera > Ptychodera flava. The sequence continues at coordinate 9,262,888 of NC_091935.1, forward strand.
ATAGAATTTGAAGTGAAACTTTCTGATAATTGCTGATTTGATATGACAATATTTTCACAGGAATGTTCAGAAGATAGAAAAGCCAGGTGTAACCAGCCATACATCATTTTATTTTAAGAGCAATAGATAAGGAGGAGCAGAAATTAAAAAACTAAATCCATCAGTTATCTACAGACATCCGTATATAGCTTCAGCCTATTAACCTGCCAGATAGTATCACTTCCCCATCAGCCAACTCAGTGAAAAGCGGTATTGAGCCAAAACCATATGTATTTCCACCCATTGGCTTGGTCTGTTCCAAAAGCTTTAGTCCATAGAAATCATGTTTACAGTATCTGTGATTTCAGGGCCTTCAAATGTTCAATTTTTTGTTAAAATGCACCAAATGGGACATATTGTTCTTCATTAGTTTTAACGAACTTGACCTGACGATGAAATATGAACTTGGCAGGATAAGGGATAATTATGTGTTTTTCTTCATAGTCTGTAGTTTCAAGTTTTGTTCCAGAAATCATACAGAAATGTGTTGTTGTAAGTTTGTCAACACATTCTGTATGTGTGTGATGGGTATAACCAAATTTTTTAAGTCCTGACTACAATCCATTAGTTGACAAGATCATTGCGGACGGTATTGAACACAAATGTCTTCTGCTACCAACGAGTAGTTCAACATGCTTTAGAAGGAAAAAGAAAATAACACTATTTTTACAGAACAAAAAGAAAATATAAAACGTTACAGGGGATTATCCCTTTCATGAACACAATCCAAATTTACAATATATGCTGAGGAACTGTGGTAGTTTGAAAGCAAGACGTCACAAAATCTGGTAATTTGAGCAGTTAAGAGGAGATAGGCTTCCCAGTCTCATCCGAAAACACGTTTTAATGCAAACAGAACTTATCATGTAAATCCTTGATTAGTTTCATCACCATAAACAGCCAAAATGGGGAACTATGCCAATTATTTTGTAATGATCCGGCCATGCATAACATTACATGCCTGTAATCCTTATCAATGATCAACATTGGTCAGCGTATATCAACAGCCATCAATACGAGCCGCTCAACCCCACTTCCCGCAGATACATTCCTTTCTCAGCTCCTCACGCTTCGAATTCTCAAAGCCATCAAAACATCAGATAATAAACTCTGTGAATTCCTCAAACGCAGTTCAAGCTCTCACTTTTGTCTTTCAATCTGGCGGGTTGGTTGTTTTCTTTTTGAAATTCATTGAAAACTGTGTAGGTGTGAGGATAAAGGTCATGTTTCAAGAACCACACCACGGTGTGACGTTTTTTTTTCTGAAAGGGGCATCATCTTTCAAGTATGAAAATGACTTCACACAAAAGATATTCAAATGAACAGAGCTGAACATTGTCGGTCACCTGTGACTTCACACTGTTCGGAGTAACTGGTGGGTGACCGCATTGATCAATTTTTAATCCCGCAAAATTTCCGGTTTCGCTGGTTGCTGGTATCTGGTTACATTATGATATCGTTTAGGTGTGTGTATGTGTGTTCTGTTAAAAAGTTGATGGAATCAGCTTTTTTGCTGGAACGGTTGTTGTAAAGTTTTTGAGAGACAAATCATCAGCTTTCAAGATTTGGTTCTTACCCAAGTAGGGCTCGCATTTTCAATTACAGTATCTTTAGGTGAGATTGAAATTACTGCCATTGTATTTATATATGCAAGATGGGATAACTCTCTGTGTTTAAATTATGGAGTCTGGAAAGTTAAACATTGAGCAGGTGTGATCCACGAACGTTACATTTACATCATTATGCATTAAAACAACTTTTGAACCAATACTTTAAAAATAAAACACGCTCCTTGTCCTTTTAACAGTGCTATGAAATAGTTTAAGAGTTTTGTAAGTCAAGAATAACTTACGAGTTAATAAATACTGCAGAGGTAAATTTATATTCACTCATGTAATTTGATTACTTTTACTGTTTTGTCTGCAGTCATGTATTTTTTCCTTTTTTATATTGTTTATTTGTTTGCTTATTTTCTTGATTGTCAGGGAGTGTAACTGGATGAACGCCTGTTCCTCCTGTAACAAATACAATTATATGTTGTTCACGTGTGCATTTATAGAGTAAAAAAGTATAATATTGTTGTCCCACATTTGTAGATTTGAAATATGACAAATTGTCCCTGACCTTAGTCGGTGATATTTCACTTTTACCTCAATGTATAATGGTGTGCTGTTTCATCACCTGTGGAGTACGGGTATGTCATTATCCAACCTGTGTAAACCACACCCCGAGTCTGTTTATGAGGAACATTTGACCTGATCACACTAATCCTAGAGGACATTTTGTAACAAGGAAGTCCATAAGGTATTCATAAAGAGCTTTCAAACTGCTCTTTTCCACATCCCAATGGTGTTCAATGTTGCATGTTGTATTATATAAACAATTCTAAAAAGTTCATTTTGTCTTTCCGTATTAGGGAATGTGTTATTTCTGCAAAAGGACGGTGAATTTTCTCATACATGTACATTTTATCATGATTTTTTGAAGTGTACAGCTCATATCATGGTATCGATGACAATTGTCAAAGCCAATTTCGGATTCAGAATTAGACATTGTCAGCAATAAAAGTATGCTCGATCATGCAAGTAGTTATATTGGCTTTAAGGTAGTATGCGCCTCGAAAGTGAAAGACTTAAACTTTTTCCCAAACTTTCCTCAAGGAATCTTTAACCATTCTCTTTCAAAATCAATAATAAAAATTTTGGTACCAGAGAAACATATTACCTAAAATTTACAGATATTTGAAATTCAAAATGACCACTGCCCCTGTGTTAACTCTAGGGAGAAAAATAAAATTTTGGACTTTTGAAAAACTAAGACAATATATTTTACACCATTAACTTCAAAATGAATACCCACAAGTGGTGGATCAGAAAAGAATTGTAAAAGTTTGAGAGTCTGAATGTCTGTCCCTGAGACACATTCCAGCATAAGGCCAATAAGTTGCACGATATTTCAATATGATATGTGAGGGAGAAGAAGAAGTGTTGTTAATGTACAGAACAAAAATACAGAAATTTTACGAAAGGGAAGGAGATAGATTTCTGATAAGATACAATGGCATGGCATGGAACATTTCTTGATATTTTAGTAAATGCAACAGTTTGCTTCTCTTTTGTATGAATGCCTGTATAATGTTGCACATCTGTAAACATGATTCTACAATGTTGCAAGTTTGTAAACACTATCATACAGTGGTTGCAATTTTCTAAACAGTTTAGTTAAATGTTGCAAATTTGTAAACACTATCGTAGAATGTTACAGATTTGTAAACAATATAGAATAATGAAACCATATTATTGGACTTAAAAGATGGCTCTTCTGTGCAGTTGTGGAGTATGATGCTGTTGACAGCTCTGTAGGCTGCCCCAACAGAGGACTCGACCAGTACATGTAGACGTGGTGGTATAATTCACTGGGCATACATGTTTCACACATTTTTAATGTAGTCCCATTCATTGACTTGGAGTTAATCTTTTTACATTCCTGAAAAAGCATGCCATTTCAGCGTTGCCAGCTGTAAGTACTATTGCAGCATTTAGATTATTTAAAATTCTAGGCTCACTACAGTAGATTTCCAAGGTAGCTTCCAGTTCATGAATGTAAATGTCGTCTGTTTTAACCCTTTGAGCGCCAAAGTCAATTTTTGTCTGCTTTAGAAAATATACTCCAGTCAATATTTTGCAGATTTTTGTCAAAATTTTGATAAGAAACTGTAGCCAATGAAATGTGATGACCATTTGGTCCAAAATTATCAAAAAATTACAGAAAAATTCATAAAAATTTGAATAAATGTTGCACTAAAATTTTGGTGGGAACAATTACAGCACTCAAAGGGTTTATTGATCGCTTGAACCATTCATATTTCTCATAGGAGAGAAGTGGTACGTAGATGATTGTGTCATGTTTATAGAAGAGGTGATTGTTTTCGCATAAACATTTGACCTTTTGACTCTCCAAAGTTATCGTATGCACAACAATAATTTGCATTTCAACATCCTGTTTGATTTCAGACTGCAAGCAAGGTACATGTAGCTATTTCAGGTCAAAAGAGCTGGAATATCTATGTGCACTTTATATGCTTCAGGCTGACTTCTGCAATCATTTCTTGATCATGTTACTTTTCAAGTTACGAATATTCATCTACATCACTAGATCTAAATGGAAGTTGCATCTTGAAGGAAGGTGCATACACTTTACTTTATAATTGCATGGGTTTAACCCTTTCACCACCATGGTTTGTCCCAAATCCATTGTTTTCCACAGTAAAGTTGGACCTGTATACAGGGAACTGGGGGTGAAAGGGTTAAAAAAAGCGAAATACGAAAATAGTCCATGTTTTCCTGCTTAATGAGTGTTAAACAGCCCGGGTCATTTCCAAAATTGGCAATGCTATACCATAATATTATTTCCATGATTAAGCCAATCACCGATCAGATGAAGTCATTGATGACATTGCAGTCACTGCAGGTTCGCCATGGAATCACTATCAGCTACTTTTGGCCCTAGTGTAGGCTGTAACATCCAAAACTTTACCCCTGTGTTCTCTAAGAATACTTTGACAAACAGTAAGACCATCAAGCAAAGCAGCAACCAAGATGTTTAGGATTCGTTTCCATTACCCCTTTCCTGGTTTCCTTCATCTCTCTTGCCTAGAATTTTTTGAAAGCTACCATCTCCGATATAAATTTGGTTTTCTGAATGATTCTGTTTAGGTACGCGATTTATATTTTGCAGGATTTCAGGCCAGCGTACAGGCATCAAAGCAATATATGGGGTTTGGCTGTCTGAGCCAGACTAAAAATGGTATGCAATTTTGAAAATGTGTGTTGACAGAGTGGCCACACAAGTGTTCAAGATTATAACACAATATGGCGTGATTAATTGTTTATTTCACAAATGACATCCGTATTCCCATGAAATGTACAACGCCAAGTGTTTTGGCAAAACCCCTCTTTCACAACTGACAATATTTTGGACACGGATCTAGGATAATACAAGAAAAAGTTATGTGAATGGTGAAGTGGGGGAGTTTATAGCAAGATGGAGTTCAACACACTATAGCGTACGTAACCATGGACGCATGTGGAGGTTGCCAGGAAATACACTCTAGAGCTGTTGGTGTCAAATTTTTACTGATTGGCTAATGATTGGAAAAAAATATTATGGGATAGGGTTGTCAAATTTGGAAATGACCTGGACTGTTAAAGTACAATGTATTTAACTGTGTGTGCAAAAATGCAATCTTATTGTTGATTGACAAATTCTTGTTGAGAAATTGAAGTTCAGTTTCTAACAATAACATTGAACAGCACATAATTTTAACATAATTTTAGAACAGAGCATGATACCCCTCAGAATCAGAACAAAAATGCTGAAAAATAAACCATCAAAAGTTAACAGCCAATCAAAGTATCGGAAAGTTTCTTCAGAAGACACACATCAAAAGTTACAAAAATTGTAGGGCTTCTTTCTCAAATATCTATCAGATATGGTATCCATGTCAGAGAATCCCAGAGCCTACGTTTAATCACGCATCACATGTACACATGGCAGGCAGAACTTATTTTGTAAGTCAGAGGTTAAGTCATACCATACAACACAAAAATACATTCGGGAACAAATCCATTGCAAGATTGTAAACAAACCTTTCTAGACACACGCAATCTTCAAAATGTTTTCGGAACAGTGTCAGCAGATACTGAAATAAGCAGTTATGTCATCGAACATTGAGAGATGATTATCTTGTTGTTTTCTGTATAATTTGTAAATGACATAGGTCACTCCAAGCTTATCTGGAATGATATTTTGATGTTGAATGTGATAGCAGCGTAGGACACACGCTTTGTTTGAAAAGAGACGGCGTATCATAGTAATAGTTGTTTTACAACTTTAGTGCAGAATAAGGAAAGAAATGTATTAAAGTAACATGCAATATATATAGCTACAGTGATGTTAAAATAAATCAGACATTGCTGTTCTAATCTAGTGTTTTCCACGACTTGGAAAAACAGAGGTGTGACCAATTTACGTAGCACTGCATCATTTGCATATTCATTTGTTGTGGAAATATATATTTTTATGTGGTTATTTTTAACATATGAATAGATCCCTGAAAATTTACTTATTGAGAACCCAGTGTATATTTGCAGATCAAGGGGAAAATTTCTAAAATAGTAGACTTACATTAAATAAACGAGAAGGATAGGTTAAATGATAATACGGGGTAAAAATATTTGAAGCAACAGACGCCTACGTCATGCGCCACAAACCATAAACACATCGGTGAAAAATCATAAATACAGTCAGCAGGGAGAAACGGGATATGCGTTGAGCTTCTCTTCTTAATTTGTTATTAATGATCCGTTTCCTGAAGGTGGAGATGTTGAATTGATACTGAAAAACAATTTATTGAATTGATACTGAAAAACAAGTTTTCCATAATCTTATTCTCAGTATCAGGCTATCGATTTTGTGCTATCATTTCCGTAGGACGCTGAAATCTCACGTATGTACACACACGCGCGCACACTCCCACGCAATATACTGAGAGCATTGAATCCTTGATGCAGTGCTTTCTGTACCGTTTTCTAAAACATCTTTAGGTGTTGAAATGTCGTGTGCTGTGCTTAGCTGCTAATGTGCAGTGTTTATGAATTCCTTGGGTCAATCTGACAGTCAGGCCCATGCAAGAACATGTCTTACATTGTATAATTTAAACAACATCGCTCAAAATGTCTTGGGTCTCAAGTAACCTGTCTTGTTGATTTGTTGGCGTGTCTCTCGGAGGGCTCATTGCTGTCTATATAAATTACACATCAACTTTTGAAGTATCTTGATTAATGCATGATTCTATCAGAATCTACAACCAGACTAGCAATATAGGAATCTATTCTGATACCATAGACACCTATCTGTAATTCCACAACATTAAGGTAGTATGCACCTCGAAAGTGAAAGACTTAAACTTTTGCTCTAACTTTTCTCAAGGAACCTTTCAATCATTCTCTTTCAAAATCAAGATTAAAAATCGGGGGTCACTGTGCAAATTTTGGTAATAGAGAAACAGATTACCCAAGATTTACTGATATTAGAAATTCAAAATGGCCGTCATCCCTGTGTTAACTCTATGGAGAAAAAAAAAAAAAATTGAATTTCCAAAAACTAAGCATGTAAAAAGTTGTCTTTCTCCAAGAGCTTTAAAATGAACCCCCATAAATGGTAGATCCGAAAAGAATTGTAAAAGTTTGAGAGTCCGAATGTCTGTCCCCGAGGTGCGTTCTACCTTAATGTACAATACATGTACATGTACTATATAGCTATCAGTCCAAAAGATTCAATCGAATGATTCTGAGTCACCTGTGATGTCATTCAAAAGCTTTTCAAGGTTGTTGATTTTCATCTTCACGCAACCATGGTTGTTGTCTGTTTGATTGTGAAGTGTTCTTACATTTTCCAGGGACGTAGCATATCGTGCAATGACATCAGTAACTTGGCCTTCTCAGTGAACTTTAAACAGTTTTGCCATGGGATGCCAGTGTGGATGACCGTGGTGCATCCATATTGTTTTTGATGGGGGCATGAGAGGACCTCTGTACAGGGAAATGGGGGGGGGATCAGTCTCTGTAAGGGCATTATTCTAAGGCTTGACTGTGTTATGACCAGACTTTTTGAAAGTTAAATGAAAAGGAAAGAAACAAGCCAGGAGAGAGAAGGGATGTGTTTGTGTTTTGCCATCCTTCCGATAATAGCTTTTTATTTCTGTCTGTCTCATGTATGGTATGAGGATCTAAACCTCTTTGCTGCAGAATTACAAATGTCTTGTGCTGCTCCGTACACCCAACATGCACCTGCCAGTGGAGAACTGTTATCAAGTGCACATCATCCTTATGTGTCTGTTTGTTTGGAAGCTTTTTCCTCCAATGTCTACTGCCAGCTGTTAAACTTACTCTTTGCTTTCATTTACATTATGGGGAGTCCCCCCACTCCCTGACCCGTGACATAGTAATGTCATGACATGTCACGAACAAATTAGCTGATTTCTGATCTGAAAATTCTTTGATAGCGTTAGTTTGAGCTAGATCTGTGCCATTAGTACATGTTGAGTTGTCCAACTCATGCTCATTGTAGATTTATCTTTGAATAAATAGTTACCGTGGAGGCGACCTTTCTGAGTGTGGAATGTTCATTTTTGATGGTACTATATACACTTTGTGCCTGGGAGTGACTCCCATGCCAAATATTCTGGTCCATCATTATGTAGTTAAACTCTGCGATGAGGAGACATTGATTAATTATCCAACATGGACAATAAACAGATAACACGGTGAGTCTGGTATGCTGGAACAATACATGTGTATGGCATCGCCAGAGAGCCAATGGCGGCAGGCTTTCCAAGGTGACTCCTCTCTGAAATCGTACGATTCTGAATATGTTATATATATATATATAATTTGTTATTGTCGTTGTGGGTTGACAGTTGTCCATGCACTCAAAGTCCAAAGGTTGGGGCTTGCAATAGGTACGGACTGTTCAGATCTGTGTAATAACATTAAGCTGCAATTGTAAACTTCGGTACAGGGGTGCCATGCAAAAAACAGATGCCCTGCATGGGGACAAAATTAAATTTTAATAGGCAGGGGTCACGGATGGTTGATACAGATGGGTATGTCTGTAACACAGGCCACCAACCATCTTTGCTAACCTCAACTCGGTACAGGTGCTCAACAGTTGTACACTTTCGACTCCATTTCCTGTACTCCTACGTAAGTCTCTTGCTCAAACCATCCAAACCAGATGTTATAAATCGGACAAGTAATTTGTAAATTTTGTTCGTAAGATGAACATCAGCCCCCCTGTTATCTGACATCAATATGGAAATATGTTTTAAATATGGAAACATGTCGTAAAAGCAGACAATATGAACATGTTTTATGGCTCTGTAACATTTTACAGGAAAGTATTTCACCAAGGTTATGATAGTCTCTGAATTTGAGAAAAACATGTGTGTTTATACACTGTGCACATTATATGCATCGCAATATTACGCTCACCGGAAATGTGATGTCAGACCGTCACAGTATGACTTCTCAGTTTCAAACATTGAAAAGCAAAACATCAGTGTATTATTTAAGGAGTGTTTACAATTTTTGAAGTCATAGACCCTTGAGGCGGAGGAGTGTATGTATGCGTAAATTTAGACAACATTAGGTATTTTCCACACAGAAACCAACGAGGTTTACCAGAAATATACTGATAGACTATCACTGTTTTTGAAATGCCTATTTTCACCTGGATGAGTTTTCTGTAGTACCTTGTCCATGATATGAAAGTGTGACTTACATGCCCTGGGGTTGGAAGCCATTTCCTGTCAGGTTGATCTGTCGCTGTCAGGTCAAGTTTAAAAGTTCAAACCAGTGAACAGGTGAAGCGTAGCATTTCCCAGTTAACGTACTTTAACAAACTTGACAACTAGTACCGTAGAAACATGGGTGAATCAAGGTTCTTCCGGGCGCTGTAAATTTTACACTGATTTTGACCAACTTGACCTGAATAGAATTCAGAAATTTTCTCTGTCGTATACCAGAATATTTGGCAATGTATAGTCCACGTTATAGTCAATAATGTACAAATATGCTGCAAATGGACCATCAGAGTGATAAGTAATATCAGATAGGACCACTTGACCAGAGTTCGGAGCTGTCTGATTTGTTCGTACAAGATCTTGACGGTGCCATCGTGTCTAAGTTTTATTTGCAATCACTCTGATACTGTACATCCTGTGGTACAATTGTTGTCACTTGTATTTGACCAGTTCTCTGTATCAATTCACTCAGTCTGGCACAAGTAGTCACAAAAAATATTTGATCTTGCCAGCTGTTTGTTTTTTTAACAAGGGGCTTATCTCTGATTGTTCAATTTTGTTATCACCTCTTCATTATCACTATTATCAAAGGAAGTAATCGTGTCTGATATCACTTGATTTCTGAAAATCGAGTGTAATCTGTACACTTTCATTTCCCATTTTCAAGTCAAGCTTTGATATTTTTTATATTTTGCAGTTGTTGCGCAGTCGGTCCAAAATCTTCACTGTCATTTGGTTGCTGTGCTAACTCATGGGTTACAAAATGATGTGCTAGATTCTAGACCGTTTATAGTACAGAACAAGTTATGGATGTGGCCACACACAGACAATAAATTATTCCTGTGCTCAGTACACCATCAATCGACCATACACTAGCCTTGTGTTGAAAAAAGGTCCCCTGGTCACAGAAACAATTACATTCTCTCATATTTTAAGGTTGGTCAAGCTCTTCTGCTAAGCTTGTTGGGACAGAGATGTCCAAAGGTACCTCTGAGTCTGGTCTTAGTACGTGAAGCTATTCCACAAAGTGCTGCACCCAGCTTGGGGTTAAAGGGCAATGGCCCAGTGACCTAGTGCTGTATAAACACCACTAAACATTAGTTGTCGGGTCAAGAGGCCATAGCGAAATTATAACTACCCTGGCAGTGAAATTGACCTCATCCTGTCTGTGTTGACTTTATTGTCGGCAATCGTTTTCTGATTTCCTAGAAGAATTCCTCAAGGAAGATTACTGATAAAAACAAAGGCTTTCTTTTTGGAAAGGCTAGCTGCAATGGCATTTTATTGGACTTGTGGTCAGCATTGCGTACCTGACATGTTCTTATGCATTGTTTGACGTCAATGGCACTGTTATGTCAACCCGGCTGAGTCCACTCAATGACCTTTGACATATCGATGACACCATTGGCTGGAGTGACTCAGTGTCCTACGGCAGACACGCTCCGTGACTGGGAGGGGCTGTGAGTGTCTTAGTCAGCGTTAGAGCAGTAAATTTTGTATGATTTAAATTTCAGTTCCCTGAAGTTTTCCCTTCTTTCGCATATTTTCTGTGGACTGGACAGTAGATTGGCTGATCCTAATGAACTTGAAAGGACCTCTTTTCATCACAAGTATGTTGTTGTGTGGCTGTCGTGTCCATTCAAAAGATATGGTTAGTTCCAGCAGGAAGTAACACCCCCCACAAGAAATAGTTTAGTCCAGTGTAAACTTTCTAAGTTGTAAAACCAACTAGTGTATCAGTCTTAGAATCAGTGGGTCTGTGTCAGTGAACTTTGATGGTCAGCACTGGTGGATTCAGACACTTTGTACTCTCATGGAATTCAGATTTCGATAGTCCACAGTAATCATTATCAGCTATGGGATTCAAGTCGTCTCGCAAGAACCGGACCAAGTCTACTACAAGCATGAATGGCACCATGCGTCAGGTTTGTTTAGGGGTAGCTTTTTGAATGAAACTTTTCACTATAGAGGGAGTGTATATATTTTACATTACAGGGAGGGGTGTCCAGAAGGAGGAGAAATATTTTCCCTGTTTTCTTTTATATCATGGTTAGTCTAATATCTTCAAGCAACTTAGCAAGGATTCAATATTGAAGAACCGTTTTTGAAGTCGTTGGTTTTATACAAAAGTTGTACTTTGATCAGATTGCCAGATTGGCTTGGTGTGCTTTGGTCTAGGTTTGTGAATCTCCATTGAAATGTGGGTGTGATGTTTTGTATATGTCATTGTCGTTGACTCTGCCCATCTCAGAATGAAGCGTAAATCGTAGATGTAATTGGACGTATACATGTACCTGACATTTATCTTCGTCAGTGCAAAGTCGGGTTTGCTGTAGGGTGGGATTTTACACTGTATTAAAATGCAGTTGAGTAAAACCGTTGGAGCAGTCAGTTGATGTACCGGTACGTCAGCATGTGGAAAGTCATAGGCAAAACTTCACTTGGTCTGTGACCTTGTTTATTATCCCCAGGGGAGATGCATGGTTTAACTGTGAGTAGTTTACATGTAAAAAAAAACCCACTCCATCCTTTATTTATGTAGATCTGATTGTATAGGACTAGTAACAATAACAGTCTAGTTGAGTGATAGACCATTGCATTCACTTCTCTCTTGGCTTTTGCAGTAACAGTGCAGTAACAGTGTTCTAGAGGATGAAAATGCACTCATCTTTGCTTGTGTGATCTTTCATATGGGTAGTGGCGTAATACCTAAATTCAGAAAGTTTTGTAATTCAGGGATTTCAGTAAATTGTTATTGAAAGGTCAGCCCCTATGGTGCATGTATAGGTATACATCCATTATGTAATGGCTTTTTAAACTAAATGCTGCCATCTTTGGGTGTCTGGTTATCTGTGAATGGATTAATTAAGATTGAGGAATCACCTGGTGACTCAGTTAGTGCTTTACAAAATCAAGAAATGTTCGTTACCTTACTCACTGTGAGATTGGTCGTCTGTGAAAAGAATCGGCCCAGGAAACGCTCCCATTCACTGATGAAACTTGACCCAAAATTAATTGGATTTTGGACTCAGGTGCTTTCAAACAGGCATCGGCAGAAGAATTTCTTTTATTTTGGAGGATTTGTATGACAAAACATCTGATTTCCCCTATTTAGCGTTTCCTGTTGGATATTGTTTGGGTCTGTCTGTCACATTCAATGTTAGATAAGTCATTACACCACCTGCAAGGTCCCTATCTCTGCATGGTCTAAAATTTTTGAAGCGTTTTTTTTTTTCAGTCAAACTTTGCATAGGAAGCTGAAACTTTGCTGGTTAAAAAATATCAGATAGATGTCCAATGCAAGTTATTTTAATAGTGTCGAGTTGTTGTAAAAATGGTTGTGAATTCTGAATTTATTACAGTGCTGCTTTTTTTGGTTGACAGTCTTGTTTACCAAAACCACACACATCTGTTTTCCCAGCTCTTAAAATCATGCAGCTACCTTTATTTTTTGCCTTGGCCCCCTAGACTTTAATAGCAAGTGCAAACATGGGAGTTCATCTGCTGGTATCGGTGACAGTGGACTTTGGCACCAACAAGTCAAGGATACCTGACTAAATATGGAATCCAAAAAGTTTATAACCAAAATGACACCAAAGTTTTCTTACAGAACCACAACAGAGTTTTTTTGAGCTGTTTCAGTGAATGTGAACCAGACTCTGGACAATTTACAACATTTTGGACGCTTGCATGTTCTAATGCAGCCAACCGAACATTTTTCAGTGAACGTGATTGCAGTGCATATTATTAATTTTATGAGAAAAAATGCAGAAACACATGATCAGTTATCCCACACAAGCTGATTTCCAGAAACTAAATATACTTCACAAATAAATATTTACTGTCTTTGTCAGTAAGAGGTTGTTTACCTATGAGAAACACATTCTAAGGTAAATGATACATGATCACTGAAGGCGATATCTCTGTTGTGTTTGTATGTGTGTGAGTACCTGGGGTATGATGTTTGATCTGATTTCTGAGAACAGGTGAGCATTCTCATTTTGAATGTCACTTCTTACAATGATACAAAACAGCTCACATTGCTCATGTTGAGAGGAGTTGGACTTCAGTGGATCATGCGACTCGCCGGGAATGCTGTTGTTTACTGTCGTGTCACAGTGTCACATTTCCAGAACTGTGGTAGTACGACCTCTGTCATGCACTGTACAGCCTGTGAAAAAATGTCTCTGCTTATAGCTTTATGCATCACAAGGCTTTGTCCGTGAGCACGTAGACTTCAATCTGTGAAGACCCAGACAAAAGCCGCTCAGTGAGTGTTTACAAGTGGATGTCATTGCTCGTATGCGTTCATCACATCTGTTGAATACGGGCCTTTTTGTGCATGTGTATTTAGGCAGTCCTGGGAATCTGTGTAGACCAAGACAACATCAGTCCTGGAGAGCCTGGCAGATCAATGTCATTGCTCTAAGACTTGTGTTTAGTATTCATCGTTTTCCATGTGTTTGTCTGCTGTAATAAGTGGAGATAAGGGGAAAGGCATCACAGAAGGGAAGAACTATTTCAACTTGTTGCTGTGTCCATCGTATGTGTTCAAAAAGATTGAGTTTTTTGTCTGTGTGCACGTAGACTCCATTCTTTGCAGACAGACCTGATTAACGACACCCCAGAGAGTCCTTACAGACTGATATCTTTGCTCTTGTATGTTCATCGTGTGTGTTCATCATCAGCCTGTTTTTGTCTGTCTTTCATCTTTACTGATGAGACAACAGACTTGACTCCTCAGAGAGCCTGTACAGACAGAAATGTCATTGCCTCTCTGCATTCATTATGGGCCTTGTTTTTGTTCATGTTCACATAGACCGTGCTCTCCAGAGAGAGTGTTCCAGTTTGTACCGGCGGATGTATCGTGTTGCTGTGTGTATTCATGCTGGGCGTTTATTGTCAGCGTGCACGTAGACCTCAGTTGAGATTCAGATTGTATGCAAGACTCCACAGAGAGTGTATATACATGTATATGTATAGGATAAAGCCCGAGTACGAGGGCTCTTCTGGTATATAAAGTCCAACCCAACGATAAAATGTCGAGGCCGCAGGCCGAGACATTTTATCGTAGGGTTGGACTTTATATACCGGAAGAGCCCGAGGACGAGGGTTTTATCCGACTTAAAAACTATCGCCCCTAACTGATATATTTTCGTTTTCAATGTGTTTACGTCAACCATCCCCTTTGTCAATGTAACATGTTTAGAATATGAATTAAAACTTTTATTTGTGAAATAGCCTTCCGATGTAATGGAACATCCTATAAATGCCCTAGGCACATTATATAAATGCCCTAGGGCCCAGCAGATTTTGTGTTGCAGCTGGTTTCCACTGTGTTACCAAATTTGAATATTAAAACGTACCAGATGTCTACAGAATATGACATGTTCACTTTTGATTGGACAGTATTTTACTACGGCGCTGTCATTCGTTTCTGGAATTTGGTGACCAAGGCTTTATGAGTAGATAAAACACCCTGAATTGAGCACTCTGATTGGTCAATCAACAGTAGATAGTTTTTAAGTATATATACGCATATCATTACTCATATCTATCCATCGCAGGCTTTCTATTACCTTTGTGTACATAGATTGTAGTCACTAGTGACCGGATGGTAGACTCCCAAGAGTGACTCACTTGTACTACAACATATCGTATCAGTCCATTCAGATCTGTCTCTTGTGACAGATGGACGTTGATTACATGATGACCTTCCACAGTTTATCAGATAGTTACTTTCATCTGTAAATCATTTGTAATTCACGCAAATAACATCTGTTGATTCAGTTTGGTAACTCCAGCCATTACATAAAGTCTGGCAATGTTTATTATGTGTACTTTACATAAAATATACACATGGCCACAAGGTGTACACATGTTTAGAAAAGCCCCGCAGTCAAGTTAAAATAAACAAGTTTCATTTAACTGAAGTCAATGACTCCATTTCAAATGAAGGGCATTTTATTGATTTGTATGCGTGCTAGGTGGATATTTTGAATCATTCAGAAAATTTGTCTCTATGTTTCTCAAAAGGTCAAGCCTCATAATCATAAAAAGAACCAAAGCAGCAGTGTATTCATATTCGTGTTTGTGCTTGCAGGATTCATTTGGTGATTCCACAAGTCGTCAGGGCATGTCGTCAATGGGAATAACTCCGGACTCCAGTCCTCGTCACTTCGGCCAACGCACCAGAAAAATCAGTCGGAGCGGCATCGGCAGTAAAGCCAGCAAGAGCAACTCACTGAGTAGTTTGAGTTCGGACTGCGTAGACGCTGCCATCATGGACCAAGAGGACATCATTCAACTCACCCAAGAAGTCAGAAACTTCTCAGATGCTCTTGCCAAGCTAAAAAATATTTTTCACCCTGACGGAGGTAAGTTCAAACTGGCAATTATGATATAGTTGATTGATTTCCATGGCAAGTTTGGTCTTTTGGATGAGATGAAAAATGTGTCTTTGAAAAATTTTTAAAAAGGAACTTAAAATGTAAAATACAGGTTTGCTTATGGTCTGTAGTGTGATTGAAGTGGTGTTGACATCATCTGCTGACCACTGTTTCATGATGTCACTTTTGAAGAAATTTGGATGTGCTGACTCAGCATAGTCCCGGCCTTAGAGGCATCAATGTGCTTTTCTTTACAAAGGGCGCCCTCTCTGGTCAGATCTTTAAAACCACAGGCAGTTGTGCTAACCCCAAAAGTAATGGTAGAAGGCAAGAAACCTATGAACTACACACGAGACATAGTTTACTTAGGCTAATGTTATTTGATATGAAATTATTTGTCCCTGCACTTTAAACTTTCACCCAAAGTCCATCTGTTACCGGCTTCTGCTGTTTCACAGATGATCAATTCTGCAAGTTGTCTAACATTTGTGTCGTTATGAAATGTTTATGATGATGTGAAACCTGTCTTGTCTCATGATAAACAGCATGTCCAAAAATGGGGAGCGTGTTTCATTCCCCATGTAGTGAGTTTCAATTACGAATTAGTATGTATGTGATCATACCAATGGCTGCTTGATTGGTTCATGCAGGTGCCCTAACACCTGGTGACAATGTTGAATATCCAGTCAATGCCTTTTGTATATTTTATGAAATTCTATTGCATTAAAACCATTACTGGCCACTCAGCACATTAATCTGGTCAATAGTACTATTGCATCATATGACTAAAGCGAAAATGTGTAGAGCACAAAGAATAGAGCAATATGAACCGAAACTTGAATGTTCAAAATTGTTTCTGTCCAGGTGGTACAGTCTGTCTAGATGTCATTTTGCAGTATCAGATTCAGCAAAGACAGTGTGAAGGCCATGTTTTTAGCTCCACTGTGTGGAGATATGTACTTTACCGTGGAACTAGGACTGGTTATGAAATGGCATGAATGTTGTTTTGGTCGTATATCAAGGAAGTGAAGTGAAACAAATACTGTAATTTCTGGTCGTTGTACAGTGTCCAAGCACACCGCCCTCACTCAGAACATGAAAATTAGTCTAGAGTGAAGCATGGACAAACTCATAGACTCCTACTCTTGGACTCCTAAATAAAATAGTCGGACAAGATGTGGATTTACCGGACAAAGTGAGTTTTTTTTTCAAAAATGGCCTTTTTTCCGCCACAGTTGGACAACTTCTGTACAAAGGTTTGAGTACACAACAGTTCAAAAGCTGGCCATTGTCGGCACACATACTTGTACTCGGATCTCTCTGAAGGACATAAAAGCGAATGTATACTGGGTTCATAAAAGGTACAATACGGTTGTTTTGTCAAGGCTATTGCTGATGCCGGTAGTTAATAGCTCCACAGAGAAACCTGGCATTGATAGCAAGTCAGCAAGGCATAGTTTTGAAATGTTTGAGATGAAAGACTCCCATGAAATGTCCCCATGCTACGATTGTTACTGGCAATGAAAGACTAATTTAGAACTTACAGCAATAAAAACAGAGTTTGTTCCGTTTTCTATTGCATTGTATTTCCTACTGCTGAAGTCATATAATGTTATGTTTGTTTTTGAATGAACAAAAGATGTGTAATCTGTACCATAGAATTGCTCTGTTTTGGTGATGCCGCACTCAATGTACAGTAATTTTTCCTATAGTTCTTCTGTGAAAGAAATTCTTCCACAAGTCCAAGGAAATGGCATTAAATTTGTACTCTGTGGCAAGTTTCCTGTCTTTGTACAATGGCAGCTTTTTTCCCAAAACAGCATCGAGAGTGATCTTGGCCTTCACTTATTGTTAAAATTTTAAATGACCATCTTCAAACCATAGAGAGTATTATGTCTATTCTCCCTATGTTCTTGTACAGTGAGCTCCTTCAAGTACACTAATGAATGTTGTAGAGTTGCATGTAAATTTTCAAAAGTGAATGTAATATTTTCTTGCCATACATGAAGCTTTATGAAATCTTTACTTTCCAAAACTTATATTTGGATCAATGATATGAATGTTCGCTGTGTACTGTAGACAAGTTTTAAGCAATTTTGAGCTTGGCATTGAGCTATGTCAGTACACCAAACGATGACAATACATAGTGCATATGTGAAGGACTGGAAGAGTTTTTGAAAAAAATACCTGTTGCCTTTATTTCAACTTGAGGATTCACAAGGGCCATTCAGGTCCTTGATTGCAGTGCTCAGAGCCGTGTTCCAACAACACGTACCTCGTCTGCAAAATGTATGTTTTCATCACACACAGAAAAGATTTCACCAGCTCCTTGAGGTGTTTGAAACTGCAGGAAATTAACATAACAATATTTGTCGTTGCACGACAATTCTTTCTGAAAAGACTGTCAACTTGAAGAATAGTTTGGCAAAATGCTTCATTTGGCGAACATGTCGGGTGCGGAAATATTGCTAAGTGGCCGAGAAGCAAAACACAGGCACTATGGGTGCGTCCGGGCGAATTGTTTTCTAAAGAACGTAAGTGAGTTTGAAAAGTCTTGAGAAGGCTATCGCCATAGTGACTTAAGTGTCCGCTGAGATTGGAGCGCAAATCCTTGGATTTTAATAATACTGTAGTCATAACAACACTTTTGAAATGGACGAAGCCCCCACGCTCAGGAATGTTAATGCGGACAACAGAATCCTGAGTCAACTTCTCGAGACTTTTGCAAGTTCTTAAGTTTTCCTGGCTTTCATTACAGTAGTATGACGTAGCAAGCCAGAGTGACAATGCCTGAGCAACTTCTCAAAGGCTTTACTGTGCATGGATTTCCATCTTTACAGGTGAAACAGATCTATATAAGCTGGGGTCCCAGGCCCCCCTCTTTTGTTCGCCAAACTGTCACTTTGACTACGCATAGGTTTACGGCTGGCAACAGACAACCTGGTAACAAAAGGATTCACTAAAGTTACCAGCAGCAGCTTTACTTGGAACAAACCATGGGATCCTCACAGGGTTAACCAGGTCTTTCATGGGGTGACAAATCTGTACTTTGCACAAAGTGGCATTGTTGAATCCCGTGAAAGGTAGAGCTGAAATATGTATTCATCTTTCACAGGTGATGCTTGTATTGTAACAAGTCAAACAAGTGCAGCTCTATATTGAAGTGATTTGCCTGCCTCATGCTGACCTCCCCTTTGGTGTGAAATGGATCGCTCCACGGCTTTTAACCAATTGCTTTCAGATTGAAAGATTGCAATGGTGCAAGTAAGATGGTATTGTGGAATAAAACAAAAGAGGATATTGATTTCTTTTTAACAGCGCACTTGCATGCTCCGCTCAGTACACAACAAACCATGCGGAAATCTACCGAACCTGGTTGCACTTTGTGCTAGTCCATCAACCGTGTCGGATTTTTTCTCTTGTTCTCCCTTTCATTCTGTTACCTGCCCTCATGAGTGGCGAACATGTACCATGTGTGACAGGTCTGATCTGGTGATTGTGGAGCTGTCCCAGGACGCCAACCATAATCACCCCAATGGAATTAAAACCAAGGAGATAGAATTCTGGTCGGAGGATGAGGAAGAAGAAGAAGAAGAAGAGGAGGAGGCCGAGACTAAACGAGCAACTGACCAGGGTTGTTGTCGTTGTAATGGTAAGCAGCTTAGTCTTCGGGTCTGATCTCGATTCTGGATGAACACAGTGAAGGAGTCTTACACAGTGGGTTGATCAATTTACCACTGTCAAGTCCAAAAGAAGGTACTTTGTCTGTCGGGGTTTGATTTCACTGTACAGAGCAAAAGTTGTCTGAAATCAGGGATTTTCTGTTTCATGAAGTGAGTAGATCAATTTATTTTCAAGTCCTCTGTTGTAAGAGTGAGTTTGTAACTGTGGGTGAAAATCACGAGTCACAAAAGTGTTATTTCCAGCAATAGTTTTTTCAGCTCCAGTTCTAGGAGCTACGTCGATAAATTTGTTTATCTAATCTTTCAGACTACTCATTCCTGTAATAACATTATCGATATTAGGCATATGAAAAACATATAATGGCTTCGGGTGCAGACAATTGGCATTACGTCTTGTCTCAGTAAGTGCGTAGTACAAGTGCAGGCACATTTATGGCGACACTTGGTATTCATTGATTCTGAATACAGCCTGGTATTGCAGAGCCTTGGGCCTTAGTAGGTGTCCTACCTTCCATTGTAGAACTTTCTAGCCAAGGAACTCTGTATAACCACTTGTGTAACTTGTAAACACGCCGGTCGGTAATTGGCAACTGGGAAGGACACAGTCCTGTGTTATGGGCGCCTGATATGCACATGATAATTGCCCCGCGATAAACACGAATTGTCAACACCGATAAAGCAGATATGGCGGGGACTCTTTGTGTCGGGTGGTTGACGAGTTTACTCAGTAAATATTTCTTCTTACGCATTCGATTTTTGGATTGGGAGCCCCTTGAATTGCATTTTATTTTTTAAACAAGATTTGTGGTTTTGTAAAGAAAGTGCCAACAGAATCAACAGATCAAGGGATTGAATTGTTGTCAGCAGTGGAGACATCACAAGTGGCTAAAGACACCGATCTGTACAAATGTTGATGTATTGTTATAGTGATATGTGCAGACCTCAGTAATGCCATCAGATGGAATGGTTATGCGACACACAGATTGCGAGGTTAAATATTGATTGCGAAAATGAGAGTAAAACGGGAGGATGTTTATTGAAGACGTGAAACAATGTTCAAACAGAGACAGATAATGATTGTTTTCTCAGTGTGGATGGATGTGTAGTGTTCTCATTGTTGTATTTGTGATGAATACTCATCAAAGAAAGTATGGCTTCCATCTTTGGATGTTTTCATCAGAACAAAATTACCAAATAAGTCTCCTATATTGCCCATGCCGCTTTCTCTTCAGAATGAAAACTCCTTACAAGTAACAAAAGGGTTGTAATTTTAACCTAAGCTGACTTATAGAGGATGTATTCTCAATTTCTGGCTGGCATTTTTTCCATCAAAATTTTTTTCTTTGAAAAGAGGTACACCATTGAACTCCTTCTAGCCAACTATCAATATCAACTTGCAACGTATTCAAAGAATCGTTGTCCACCCTGCAGATTGTCCATTATTTTCATTTGGTGGTTTTACCTTCTTTCACAATGGATTTGAAGGATTTGTGGCCAATTTGTGAGGCTAGTAAAAACACCTCGCATGAACCAAGTTGAGTTTGACAGCCAGACAAAAGGGTATTGACTATTTCAGTTATCGTGTCAATTTGCCCGGCCATTTTGCCCATCAGCATGTGGCCGAGGTCATGCCAGCATTTGAGACGTTCTGAATAAACCATTAACCAGTATCCTAAAGAATTGGATAATATTGATCGGTGGCGTTCTATAAAACTCTGCTTTGCTTGGGAAGTTAACAGGTGGCTGCTACATCCAATGGAATGACGTTTTTCGTTCATTCCTTGGATGAGGAAGTCAGTCCAAGTATTCCGATGGTATT
Organism: Ptychodera flava; assembly: GCF_041260155.1. Classification (NCBI taxonomy): domain Eukaryota; kingdom Metazoa; phylum Hemichordata; class Enteropneusta; family Ptychoderidae; genus Ptychodera; species Ptychodera flava. The sequence goes on from NC_091935.1 coordinate 9,284,182, forward strand.
TGAAGAGCTCTTTCTTTATATTGGGAAAAAGACAAAGCCTTTCTAATAGCCCAAAGTTTGGAAACTGCGATTTCTTTCCACCATGTGATGCAGCTTGTTCTTATCGCCCTGTTTAAAAGATATTGTTTGTTTGTGAAATTCTTGTGCTGGTAAAGCCCATGTAGGTCATAAGTTGATGTGGTTATTAATTTTGACCAAAAAGGAATACTAAGTCTAAATATTCAGTTTATCTGGTAAGACATAATTATTTCACAGTCTGGAACTATCACCAGTACTATTGCAAATTGTAAAGTTAAAACATGCAACAAATTTGCCACCCTAGAAATATGGGATGATTATAATCAACTATTGTTGGTATATTTCTTGAAATATTAGAATGTTCAAGTTGCAGTTGAGAAATACTGTAATGAACAAAGGTAGTCTGGGCATGTTTGTGTCATGCAGTGAATATCTGTAGAACTAGCCATAATCTTTTATTCAATTCAGAAAAAAATGTATGGGGGTGAGGGGGAAGGGTAGCTCTGGTTTGCTGACAACTTCTTTGAATTTTGTTTGTACAATAAGGTCACTCGTTTGATACAGAGAGTTGAAGAAAAATATATTGTATATGACCAAAGATTGTGTACCTCATGAATAGTACATAAGGCCTGGATGAATTATTGAGCAAGCCAGATGTGTTAGTATTTTGCCTGAATGCACATTACTGGTCGGTGTCAGTTCAGCGCTTTTGATTTATTTTGTTCGTAACAATACAAGTCACATGCGGAACACAGCGGAGTTTGTTTTTAAAGTTCAGTTGAAAGTAACATCACAATTGTGGGTGAACTGATTTATTTTGGAGTGCGTCAGTTTTCAACCCCACAGATGACATCGTGACCGAAAAATATTCAGCTACATGCCGCCGGCAGTATCTCTTGATAAACGTCGTCTTGCAACGTAAATAACCATCCACCTGTTAAGAAATTTACAAGGGGCACCTGTGTGGGTATTTCAGCTTTTATGAATTTCCAATACAATGGATTCAGGTTGGTTTTATGGCTAAATGCATTTCTATCAATTCCATTGTCCATGATAGTAATATACAGAGTCAATGAGGGACACTGGACAGCGTTTTTTGCCTCAAGGATTTAATACATGTAAAATCTGTGATTCTGACTTTGCAACCATCAGAGCAGAAAGATTATATGTTCAAGAAATGACAAAAGGATTACTTTTCTGTGTGTTGCGGCATACATAATGTGTAATGCTGAAGAAGTTGTCTATGCAGCAAGGTTTACACTTGACTGAATGAGTTTCAGAAAATGTTTTAGTTCAACAGTTTTCAGGTCAGAAATATGTTTTTGAACGTTCTCTACACAACGTATGTGCATTCATGTTTCACATTTGGTGGTTGCAGCAACTCAAAAAATGCAGATTGGAATACAGTAGTTTTCAGTTTTCATTTGAAAATTAATTCTCTTATACTGCTGTCTCCCTTGCAATGAAAAATCTTCATCATTGTCGACTGACTAGTACAGTGAAGTAAGAAACAACTGAGAAACGATAAGACTGACTTAAAATGGGTCATAGGTATCTTTTGTCTGTACATTGTTAAAAACCCTCCAAGGACAAAAAACCATTATGTGCATTGGTTGGTACGTGCGTACAGACTCGCAAGACTTTCTTCGATTATTTTCTGTACATGCAGGTATTGACAATCACATTAACAAGATACCAACACAGACATACTCCGACACAGACACAGACGTGGAGATGTATACAGAAAGCACACAGAGATACACTGAGATAGCCACTCACAGATCCAAAGACACTCGCAGATCCAAAGATTTGGATTGATACAGACACATGAATTTGTGTGCATTAAATGAACGCATAGAGTGGATACAGAAATATACAGTACACTCATGGATATGAGTAAAAGGATAAGTGCAAGCAGATATACATACAGACAGACAGACATACAGACAAATGGAGTCACGGACATACAGAGGTATGAGATAGTCACATACACTGATGTGTAGAAGGATGTACAGAGGCAGGTGTATCTTATGTTGAGATAGCAGATGTTTAGATTACACTGAGGTGGACACACAAATGTACACCCAGACACTGACGTACAAAGGTGTACACTTCAATACTCACCCATTGTGAGTAAGCCATTTTCTAGTACCTGGTACCTGTCCCCCCTCACTTAAGTCCCCCTTTATTTAATCCCATTCATCCCATTGTGGAATTGTCCCTGTTACTGTGTCACCCTGCCATTGACTCTCGCTTGGGGAAAACTTGCACTACCAATTTAGGGAAACCACTTATTCCATGAAACTTAGATTGTTTGCCCACTACCCCAAACACACATTTAATACTGGTATATTTCTTTTTACGGACAAAGACATTTGTTTGATTGCTGTAAGCAGACAAAAATGTTGCTTTCACTTTATAATCCAATGCAGAGTTTAAAAGTGAAAAACTAGCAAATATTATGTAAGTGCGATTAGAAGTGAACATTGACAATGCGCAGTGACACGATTAAATGTCCCAGAACTGTTTGAAATTTAACTGAAAAACTTGAACTGCTGGTACTGCTCGTTGGAGTGGGACATCTGTACATATCTCAGTCTTGAACTTCAGCATTTGTCAAGAGGATATGAAGGGTGAGAGTTCATGTTTTCCACAGAAATTTTCATGTGAAATGAGTCCTTCAAGTAGAATGGTGGTCGTTTGACTTTCTTTATTGTGTTTCAAACACTCTCTACCGAAGCTTGCATACACAGAGTGGTAAAATGTTGCAGACGACTGGTATGAATAACTCAACAAGCCCCATCATATTGTACAGCACTATCAGTAGTTATAATATTGATATAGTCTCCTTGCCATTGGTATTTCAGGTCTGTGTTTTAAGCCAGAAAATATTATTCCTAAATTTTGGGGGGAAATTTGTCCTGATGAGAATTTAATTTGTGTGTTAACAGACAGTCAGTTTGGTACAGTAAAGCTGCCATGAAAAATTTCCATTATTACAAGCAGCTTCATCAAACAATTATGTAAATTATGTTGAGGTGTGAAAATGATCTTTTGTTTCAAGAAAGTGAACTTGTGATCGGCAACTGTTGTTGTGTGTTTATTTTTAAATAGAGGCTCCATACTTGTCTAGACAGATGTTACAAATTCAGTATTCACTAATTCAATCAGAATGCTAATTGTGTTTAATTTCTCAGTCTATGGACTGTTTTGAGTTTGTAGTATTATGTAAGCAAACACGTTATATCTGAAGTGTCGATACATATTGATCTGCCCTTGTGTGAGTAAACTTTTCTGTCTTTTCAAACAACTCCCTTGAAATTCATCCACATTCAGTCTACATCTAGACCTGTTCACAACAGCTTTTGACATTTTTGGCTTGAAATTTTGGTATTCTAGGCACAAGTCTCTGTGCATAATACACACTTTACTTCATGTGGAAAACACTCCATATTGAAATTGTGTACACATCACTTGGCTATCGTACTCCATTAGCCTAGTGTTAGGCTGATCACAATGACATTGACAAGATGCTATTTTACTGTGACTTTGGACAGTGTCTCGATAAAAAATCTTACTGAGCTCAGATCTTGGAGCTTTGGACGTGGTCACTGCTGTGCCAGACAAATGACCTGTATCACCCAATTTCAAATACAAACACACTTGATCCAATCTCTCTCCCTACCTAAAACTGGCAGTGTTGAGTCGCAAACGGCCGGCAAGATCTTAGTCCAGTGTAAAACACACCTTTCAATGCAGGTTTATGAGGTCATTATAGACACTTCAGAGCTTTCCAAAAGGGGACATCACAGTTCAGGGTTCTTCTAACACCACTGTTTTGCTACCACAATGCTAGCATTCATTCTCAAATTATATGTCATAGTAACCTTTGGAATTGGGAACGACGTGGGCCAGAAAAAAGCATCTTTACTTGTGTGGATTTATTGGCCTGGTGCATCTTGTGGTCATGGACGCAGATAATAGGCTATGGTTGATATACCGATCTAATGGTACTTTCAGGACAAACGTGTGCATGGTATTGTTCACAAGGTCGATTAGTCCCTTGAAGTCTGCATTTGCCCTGGGGGCAAAGAGGGACTCTTTCAAAAAACTCATAATTCATCCATGGGGCAGAAGATTTGTTTGTTGAAGATTTTGTGATAGTTTTGGAAAAAGGAGAAAGGTATTGTTTTCCTGTGCATATATAAAGAATAAATTACATTTTCTGTCGTATTTCTCAAAAAATTCACCTGAAGGATAATTTTGTCCTTTTGAGTCGTATGGTTGCCAAGGAGACATGCAACTTTTGAATCGAAAAAATGGCAAAAATTGTAAATGCCTGTTTGTTTGGAGTGACCGTGGCTTGCCCTACCACTGTCAAGGTGTTTCTTGTAACCTTTGACCTCTCATTTCATGAACCATAGACAGTAGAGGACAGTCTGTGCATGAACAGAGGTAAAGTGCTGTGTTGTGATACATCCAACTGTTGATATCCTCAGAGCCATAGTCAATCCATACACCGTTTGTGGAGTGACCGTGATAGAGCCAGCTGATTACCTGTGGCAGTCTGCTATCAGTGATGGAGTAGAACAAAAATACAGATTAATCAATGTTACCAACCCCAAGAACACTGGCTGACGTCAGGAAGAGTGAAAGAATAATGGCACAAAATCGCCGTTTCTATTTTTCTTGATATTGAAAGTTTTAAGGGACAGTGCCACAAAATCAACCACATATTTACACTCTACATTTCTCATTTCTCATGGGACATGTGTATTCAGCGACCTTGGTCTTGTTCTATAACATAGTGAAAACATTTCTTTGTAACACTTATTTTATGTTTTTTTGATCACACCATAAACATGTTGTTACTAGGCTTTTTTACCTCTTAAAAATTCTTCGGAATTTTGTTTTTTCTATGGGCTGCTTCTTTTGTCTCTCCAAGAAGATCCAAAGGCTCAATATTTTTTCGGTATGTCCTGATGTTGTTTTTTCGCCATGCTGCTATGGATTTCTGGAAAGGCATTCACAAAACAGAAACCTCATAACAAAGCTGTGTGTGGCAGTTGCATTCACCCAATTAACCGATCCTTTAAAGTATTGCACAATTGATGTGAACAAACAACAGAAAGATACCACAAAACACAGCAATTTTTTTCCTAAGTTTCCAAGATTATTTTGCTCACGAGTGAATGGTGTTTACGAGGTGGAAGAATGTAATTAGCCCGGCCATTGTCTTGTCTTTGTGATGGGCAATGAAGATATTAAAGGTGAAGGTTTGATCTGCTTATTCTCTCTGGAGATTATCCCAATTTATCATTGTTCCGGGTAAAATGCGGCACCGTGAATTATTGATGCGAGTTCATAATAGAATGGAATGGCATGATGGGGTAAGGACCTAACACTGGTAACAGGTGTTGTGATGTCACTGACCTTTGGAGGTGAACGGACGTGACAGGTTTGAAAAAAGTGAAAGTTTCAAAAAAGACTGTTTTTTCATAACGTTTCACATTTTTGACAAGGACTGGCCCTTGTCTGTGAGAGAGATTTGCTGGCATCGAGAAGATAGATAGAGGCGTCTTTGAGGAATGTAGTGAAAGTAAATTGGTGATTTTGCAAGAAAATTTAAGACAGAGGAGACAAAATACAGTTGACGCGTATTTACAGATACACAGAAATCTCAGAAAGATGAGAGAAATTGAGGTGAACCAGTGAAAGTGATTGGGGAAAAGGATATTGTACTTTTGATAACTACTTGTGTAAAATTTGTATTTTATTAACATTTTGTTGCAGTGTTTGCTTTCACCTGTTCACCCCCAGTTCCCAGTAAACAGGTCCACAGTCACCATTGATAATAATGGTTTTGGCCCAAACCATTGTGGTGAAAGGGTGATTCCAATCTGGCATGCCAGAGTGACTATAGAGTGTTCTCTTTGATGAAAAAAATTCATCCATGTTTCATGTATTGGTACAGGGCAGCCTTCAGGAAATTTCAAGAAATTCCTATGTTTATTCAAAGAGTTGACATCAATAGTTAGAAAGCTCTGTGACTGTACTGCAAGGGACACATTAGCTTTTCTCATTGACAGCTGTGAATTCAAGATGTATGTATGTATGTACAGCCATATTAAAAGTTTGACATTTTAAAATTTCTGTTGTATATAGTATTGACACTGTGTCGTTCCAGGGAAAACAGGGTAATAGTCCCACATTTCAGGAAATTAAAAAAGAAACATTTTTCATTTCCCACAAAAGAGCAGGAAATTTAGCAAAGTTCAAGGAAAGATGGCTTTCAAACCGTCGGAAACTTCGTTAATATTTAATGTGAATGCACCTGCTGTGTGGTGTGGTTAGAGTACTGCATTTGTCAATACTTCAATTTGTACGTACATGTTTGTGGTTTCAGGGATTCAATTTGTGTGAATGATGTGGTTACCTCCAAATATGTAAATTTTCTAGAATGATTGGAGTAAAGAATCTACAAAGAGCAGGTCACCTATTTGCCCATATTAGGCGCAAATACCCCACAGGCCCTTGTTGACTGTGACCTCCTGTTCAATGTGACCTTTACTCTTCTGCTTTTCAAACATTCAGGCAGGGTGTAGGCTAGCTCTGATGGCATACCAAGCTGTCCTCTGCAATGCCTGTTGTAGGCATGCAGTATCAGTATAGGGGAGAAAGTTGGCCTGTGAGAAAGTCTAAATCGGATCATACCACGTTTATCAAGTGCCATTTATACCAGTATACCGGTAGCTACATTCATATGCAATGGTGCTGAGACCTGGCTAATAATGTCAGATTTGCCAAAATCGGGAGGTACAATTTAAACAAAATTTTATCTGTGTATTAAAAACACTGCTTTAATAAGGACACTTTTGCCATACCTTGTGGTGCGTGTTATAAGTAATTATGTTTTACTTGCAATGGTTGTAAAGGAATATCACATACTGAACTGAACAAAATATTGTATTTGATTTCTTGCAGAGCGATCGGAAACCCCCAGAGTTGCAGCACATGAAAGGCTCCGTGAACTTCTAGCCATTTTACGCAATGTACTTAATAAATACCCAGCATTACATTCGACGGACATTCACACCGCTGCTGTTATTCTCATCAGCCAGATTAAAGGTGAGTACAACCCAGGTGAACTGAACACCCCTAAGTGTTCTGTATGTGGGTCCAACAAAACAATACCAGCGAAATTGGGCAATTCTATTCTTTGTAGCAAGGGGATGCAGCATTGCTTGCAGCCATATCGGTTTGTGGAGAACACATCTTGAAATATGTACAGAATAATGAAAGTAAGTTTGCTGAATATCTCAGTTAAGCAGAAACTCGTCTGAAATGATCGCTATTTTTGTACTCCTCACTAGATTGCCTGCCTCAGAGAGTTCAAAGAATTGAACTTCTTTAAAATTTAATTACAGGTGTGTAGTGATTATTTGTATCACTGCACATGCAGCAAAACAATAACCTCACTTATTGTCACTTTTAGCACAGCCAGTTCCCATTGCAGAGGTCCCTTGATATGATACAGCACCATTGGATTATACCAACTTGTGTTTAACAAAGGATGAATATAGAGCATTTTTTGCGTTTATGTTGCAGGATTTACCAATGAATATGACAAGGAGAACGATCATACAGAATTCTATGATGCCATCGATCAGCTGGCTTTGGCATTCAGCAGCAGGTTTGTGTACTTAACCAGATCTGAAAGAGAAGGCTTGGGAATTGTTAGCTGGCACCCCTCTACTAGATCAAAATATTTGGCGTGGGATCGATGGCCAAGTATCTTTCACCAGATGTGGAAAAACAAAAAACGCTCAATGGCATTGTTCTGACATTGCATGATAATCCGTTTCCTCCCAAGAGTGTTACAGTTCATGGAAATTAAGACTGTAGAGAAAGTATGCACAATTTTTGAAGAATTTGCAGATCAAAGTCGTAAACAAGCTGTGTTTGATTTGATAAGTCACCCATTCACCTATAATCTAGAGAAAAGCATTTTGTTTTTGAAACAGCAAAAGTACATTTGCTTTTGTAGCCGTTTTTATCTCTCTCAGCTTCTCATATATTTGGAAATGTCATGGGTGCAAAAGAGACATTCAAGTAAAATTTGACTTTGGTACAAACAAGAGATTTAGAGGCAGTTTATAGGCTTTGTTATTGAGCAGCGGTATCCGATATTATGATTGGGTGTTGGCTGAATTGCTTGAATGTTAGATCTTAAGATCTAGTCGTGTGATAAGACGCCAAAGTTTCTTATGTGAGATCTTCAGATTATGGGTGTAGGCCCGGCGACTGACTTTCCTGTGATGGATCTCTGGATTTGGGTGTTGACTTTTGTGACTGCGGCATTATCTTGAAGTAATCGCTGGAGGACATTTTGAAGTGATTGTGACATTGTGAATGTCAAATGGCCAATTCTGTGTTTGAGAGTGACATTTATGATGAAATACACCACCGAACATCCTGCGCAGAATTCTGACAAATTTGAGAAACTAGTGTGACTGAGTTAGCGACAGTAAAATTCAATCACTCAACACTGAAACTGAGAAGTTGACATATTTAGTGGGATTATCTTGAAATTTGAAAATGTTGAGAGCACAGTATTGTTGTACCGTAGACTTGAAGATTTGTCATGTGAAGGCGCTATCATACAACAGATCTTCAAGTCTGTTTGATGTCTAACTCTTTGTTGTATCATTGCAGTGTTTCGGAGTACCTCATGGGTGATCTGGACCAATCATCTCCTCATTTAAATGCATCTCAATCAAGGTCATACGATAACCTATCCTCAGCCAGCTGGAGTTCTGATGGAGGATCAAGGGATGCCAATCTGGACACCAAGGAACCAGGTAAGCTTACTTGTGCCCATGGTAAATGTTGATCTACATAGCTTAGTGAAGATGGCAGGGAATCAGTGAAGGGAAAGATTTAAGATCAAGATGCAGAATGCAATTCTTGATTATTGATCAAGTGATCAAAATGCTGTAACAGATGAAAGAACGTAAATACGCTCAGAAATCAAGTTAATGTTGGTGAAAATCAAAGAAACAAGCTTAGATCTGTGTGTGTAGGGACAAAGGATATGGGAAAATCATGCCTGTCATTGTCATACATTGAATTCAGATATGCATCTGAGGACCTGTTTTATAAAAACATTGTGAGTTTGTTAATTGTAACCATGCATTCTACAGTAGCATTTGAAATATGGATTTACCTCTATGAATTTACCTCTTATTAAAATAATTCAAGTGATTAACTTTAGGGTATGTTCAACATGTTGATGTTGTGTCTGTTTATGCATTGGAAATACATAATATTAGTTCTGAATCACCAATTTTTCTTCTTTGTTGTTTGCCACAGTTTGTATGACGCCGGATGAACTCGATAACACCCTGCTGTCCCTAGAGTCTGGTGTAGATCTTGGGTTAGTGAGAGCCAAGGCATGGTCCAAATATGCCAAAGATGTCATGACATACGTTGAAAAAAGAGTTCATATTGGTAAGTACACTCTAATTGCATGTCACTGGTTATATGAACAAGAAAAGGTATAAGGTATGGTCAATAGAAAACAAAAGAAATGAGTAATTATGTCACAAGGGGGCGATCATCAATTTGGGCACAGAGGTGTGTGGGAAGGGCATTTTTTTTCACATTAATTCTCTGTAGTTTTATTTGTTTGTTTAACATATTAACCGTTATGTAAACTTGACATTCCATGTTAATTTGTGAATTATCACTGGATCATCATGATGGAATTTCATAATTCTCCTTCATGAATCATTAGATGCGTGTTGGAGTTTCCTGTTGGAATGTTGGGAAAAAATGCTGGTCCAAGATTGATAGATAATCTTCAGTTGTGTTTTGTATTCTTTTCAGAAACTGAATTTACCAGGAATCTTGCCAAGCTTGCTCAGACTACAACGCCCATCCTATCGGAAGTGGTATGTAGTAGATATGCGCCAGTTTTATGGCTTTTTGTGGTTACCATGGTTTCTCTGTAGTCTATGCAAACACAAGAAAGCGAGCAACTTGTATCATGGTTCTCCTTCGATGGAATGTTATCGAGACTTATATTTGAAGATTTTGGATCACTTGAAATATGGTTCTTGTGTACTCCGCAGGTGACAGATCAAACACATACAGTATGCAAGTACAAATAACAAAATAAAACAATGTCTATAAGAAATGTTTTTTTTTTTCAATTTTTTAATGTTCTTTTTTTTCAGAGTTATTTACCACTGCAATCAATCTACTGTACAGCTTTACAACAAGATCTGGAGTATGCCTCAAACTGTGAGACTACTTATAATCAAGTCCAGCTTAATAAATTCCTTGAGGTGAGATGGCTTTTTTAGCTGTTTGCATATGAAAAATTGGAAATCGTTTATGTTGGCAATACTTGATGTATTGAATTGGGTGTGTACAGGTTTTTAAATAGAAGACAAAATGTAAATTTAAAAAGTTGAATGTATGTGTCAAATAACACAGAGGAAAGTCTGATGTGTAGAGTCAGTTTGTCAGAAATATTAAAGATTACTGACAGGTAATTGTGTGGTATGTGATTGAACATTGCTGGTATATAAAATTATGAACTCTGTGTTTAAATGTAAGACTTTTTTTCGCTTCTCTTCCAGCCTTTGGCGGCAAGACGAAGTGAACATGACAAGAAAAGAAAGGAAATCAAATATTCTTGGAGCAAAATCAAGAAAGAAATGGTAAGTTTATGTCGTGTGACCTGCAAAATGTCGTTGGTCTTCAACAGGTTGGGACAAAGCATCAGTTATCAGGCTTTTGGAGAGTCTGCCAGACTGTGACATTTGCGGTGGGCTTTGTTTACGGTTTCTGGAATTTGAAAATCTTTTGGAAACGGGATGATGTGAGTGTGCTTGTGTGATTTCAGGCGGACTGTAGAGTGAACCTTGAAAAAGCCAAGCAGGTGTACAACATGAGACAACAAGAGTACGACAAGGCCAAGGAGATGACCAGCAAGGCAGAAACTGATGGTACGTCGTCGAGCACTGGTCATGCAAAGATTGACAAAAGAAGAAAAATTGAAGAGGATGCACTGAGAAAGGTACAAATTCTCACTCACAATATCATAAGAATTGCTATCAAAGCTGATGGAAATTTTGCCATCTTTACATAGATAGATACTAGATATGACCTTGACGTGATTTGATCCTTGCAAGACAGAGTTCAGAAATTAATCGTAACTTGAAGAAATTTGAGTGAGGTCTTTGAACCTATGCATGTTATTTTAAAGTTTTCAAACCAACGAAAAGGCTTGTTATAGCAAGAAAATGACAGGATTAGTTGCATAATATCTATGCAAATGTCGCAGTAATTGGAACAAATCTGACTGAGGACACAGGTTTTCACGCCAGACACCCATTCTAGGTACAGATGCTTTGTACCAAGTTTATCTAAGTGGATATTACAACAATTTGTATTTTTTCCTCTACACTCAGGCTGATGAAGCAGAAACTGTGTACAAATCACTGATTGTAGAAGCCAACAGTAAACAGAAAGACGTGCAGGAGACAAAGGTTTGTGATGAAATATCTCAGATCAATTCAAATAAACATGCTGTACAGCTCTTACAGTGAAAATCTGACTGCCAAGTCGTGGTTCTCATATTTGTGGTGTCCGCTACGAACAAGGGACCATGTTCTCTGTCATATCTGGTACATCACTTTTCTTCATAAAAAATTCGGAGTAACCCTGGGCAAACACCCTATACCACTCAGTGTGTTGGAACACCTTGATAGGAAAGCTTCAATACTGTGTATTCAGCTGTTATACATATTATTATATACGGTTAAATATTCAAAATGGTTTTATTCCATATGCTCTCTGTAACTATCAGAAATAATTTTTTTTTTGCCAGCTCGTAGTTTTGGTGTTACCACTGTCTTCCTCATCACACATATTTGCAATTTGCAAAGTGTTGCAATTTTTATTAACCATGAGTAAATGACCAACAAGTGATTTTTTATGCTTATGGTTCGCTAGTATTACAATTTTTATAATGCTCACATATTTTAACTTTCTTACTCCAGTTTTATAGTGTAGTTTTTTGTGATATTATGATTTATTTTATGTCATTGTAACAATTCAACCTGACTGTACTTGTTATGGTATTTTGGTTGCAAAGTCTAATAAATTAATAATAAAAATGATAATAATAATAATTTACGGTTATAGAGTCAATAGTTATAAGGAACTGAGGTTTTGTCAAAATATTAATACAGTGGTATTATACCCGGTACATCTGTGCCCAGTAAATGGCTGCCATAGAGACCTTTCTTTGACAATGAAATTAACATTTCCTGCCTTGTCGCTTTATCTGCCTCACATATTATTTATCTTTTTTCAGCCTATTTTACTGCTGCAAACAAAGTAGATTCATGTTTTTCGTAATTTTAGCTGATGAAGATTAATCACTTTGTGTTGATCATTAACAGTGTCTATTGTTTATTGTTCTGGTTCATCAGAAAGCGTTGGTGACAGAACTGAGAGAGTTGATATGGCAGTGCGATCAGACAATGAAAGCCGTGACAGTGGGTTACTTTCAACTCATGCACTCGCTGTCTGCCCCAGCTCCTGTACAGGTATGTGTACCCACTCTTTCAAGCTTCTAACACAATTCCCAAATGTGACCTTGTAAGTCAAATTTGATTACAATTTTTGGTCTTCTCATATTGTAATAGTGGATGAAATTTTACACACATTAACAGATAGGTAGAAGTACTGAATTTGTAAACTTGGTTAGAGAAAGAGTGCTTTCCAGGGAGCCTCAGTAACTGCTATTGGTTAGCAACTTGTTTTGTATGTGTGCAGCTGTCCATAACTTTTCCACTTGTAATATTTATTGTTGAATAGAAGAGAAATTAATTGAATCAGTGAGAATGAATATATATGTCTCCCCTGGTGTGTATTGGTCCTTTTTGTATTTTCTCTTATGTTCAACAAATGTTTAATTAATTCTATTTGCAGTATCAATCGTTGACTGAGCAGTGTAGGATATATGAGCCTGGAGCTCAATTTAGTGAATTTGTACGTCATGGGCCAACAACTGGTGGTAAACAACAGAATACTGAACCATTTACATTTGAACCTTACATCAGCCAAGCCAAAGAAAGCCCGTAAGTACCTATGCCATAGTCCATAAATGATTGCCATTTCCTGTTACTAGAGGGCGCTCTATATTAGCGCTTGTATACTTGTAAATATTTTATGCACAAGTGATTTTCTGTTTACTTTGCTGTTTACAGATTACTTTACAGTCTTTCATACTGACTTGTGTATGTATTTCAACCACAACTAGAGAGGTTGAACGTGTCTCCAATCTTGTCTCACTGAATGCACTGATCATGGAAACTGTTCATTATAGCTACCCCATTATCATACATGGTCATTTTAGTTGAGGTACTGTGGTTTTGTCAAGAAGTTGATACAGTGGATTTATACCCGGTACATCTGTGCCTAGTAAATGTTCGCCATAGTGTTGGGTTTTCAAAGTTGTCCTTGATTGGTTTGCAAACAGGTGTTTTTCATGCATATTCGTAAATAATATGACTGAATATGGAAAACTTTCTAAGGCACTGCTTGCTGGCCAAGCTTTTTCTCAAGTTATGAGAAAAAGATATATGTAACTGAAAATCACCTTTCCTTTTAATTGGATGATTTCTAGTACATAAATCTTAATGCTACATGTACTTTCTAAAATCTTTTAATGACTTTGAAACAACTTCTCTGGTCTTTTCAGCTTCTCAGGTCAAACTTTATTCATGCTGTTTTCATATCTGCCATTCACAGGAGACCTGGTTTGAACCGGAAAACCAGCAGCCACTCTACAAGTAGCACAGGTAGTGGGGAGCTGGCGGTACCTGAAGATTGGTATGGACCATCGGCAGGCAGGCCAGGCAATCAGAAGACAGACACCAAAGGAGGTAAGAACATAGAGATACACAATTCCAAGCAGAAATGTAGTCATATTTGATGCTGAAGGAAAAATATGAACTGTCTGGACAGTGAATGTTGAAGAGTTCTGAATCTGATCTTATTAGTAAATGGTATTGTGATAACGCATCTCTAGCTCTGTTTGTGTCTTAGTAACTTAAAAGGGGTTACATATTCCAATGGTTGCAAAACATGAAAATGGATGAAGAAAAAGCTAATATGCATGAAAGAGTTTCTCATATTCCACACTGTTGATGTAGCTTACTTGTTAGAAAATGGCAAATATTTTAATGAAATTCATGTACTGCCATGTCTACAGAGAAATCCAGAACCACGCATCCTCTCTCGGCATGGGGGCACACCTCGCAGACCTGCAGCGACAGTGAAAGCGCCAGCGGCAGCAGTTCACGATCCCAGGACGCCTCGCCATCAGCAAGTCCGCGTGATATCAAACGCAAACTGCCACGCGAAACCTCCAGCAATTTGTCATCGGGAGATGAAGTCACAGATGAACCGCAGAGTTTGAAGTTTGATTCAAGTAAGGAAACAAATTAAAAATTTAGCTTTTTTGTGTCATAAGAAAATTTGGTTGCTACTGGGAAAATATAAACTGATTTCACTGTGTAGTGTAGCATCTATGTGTATAATTTTAGGTACGTGTTAACATTTTTATTGTGTTTATGTCTGTCTGTCAGTCTGTCTGTCTGTCTGTCAAAAAAGAAACTTGAGCTGTTGTGGAACTATCACTGTGATATATTGAATCTTGGCTTGTTCATATTGTTTGCCACAAAATATTCCTTCAAATATTGTCAGCACTGTCATGACCTCATACATAGCCGGCAATGTCGTATCTTTGAATTTTTAAAGATTTGTGACATTTATAAACATGACTTGATTACTCCTCTACGTACAATTATTCAGATTGATTTGTATTTCACAGGACTTCTGCCAAGCAATGAAGGCAAATTCAAGAACTCACCTCAATCCAAGGCAGCTCAGACGCACGTGTTTCGTAAGCTCAGAGCGCCCTCAAAGTGTCGAGAGTGCGACAGTTACGTGTACTTCAACGGGGCTGAGTGCGAGCACTGCAGCCTGTCCAGTCACAAGAAGTGTCTGGAGTACCTGGCCATACAGTGCGGTGGCAAGAGGCTGCAGGGTAAAATGAACGTCTTCGGTGTCAATCTGAGGGATCATCTTCAAGACACCAGGAAAGAAGTGCCATTTATCGTCAGTAAATGCATCTCAGAAATCAATGAGAGGGCGCTGTGCGTCAAGGTAGGTGGAATTTTTAACACATATCATATCATGAGAGAAACATATAAGAACAAATCAAAGATTCATATATGTGTAAGTGACAGACACATCTTTTTCATAGTGAGTGGTATAGTTCATCTTTAGGAGCCTGTCATATTACATAAATCAAAATGCATCTAACACCCCCTAGGATTATGATAAAATTTGTATATATCTTCATGTGTGATTCCAATACTTTAACTGTTCTGTTTATGAAAACCATTGTTGGAAGTCAATCATGAAACTGCTCATATTTAGCATCTCCTCATAAAAGGTAAATTAGTTCATGTCTGTGTGAAAATATGCTCCTATCTTTGACAAACTGCCTATGTACAAATTACTATCTGTATTGAAACCAGTGTTGGCTCAAATCATTGAGCATTTTCAGTGTGATACGTACTCTTTTTATTGCATCAAGTATGGTGGAATCTCCGTCAAAACATTTAAAATGCCCATTTTGACTCCTTGATGCTTCCATTGCAGGGTTTGTACAGGGTAGCAGGGGTCAAGGCCAAAGTGGAGAAGCTTTGTCAAACTTTTGAAAATGGAGCGGACCTGGTAGATTTGTCGGACACACCGCCACATCTCATCACCAGTGTGTTTAAGCTGTATCTCAGACAAGTATGATGCCAATGATATCATTGTAGATTCTGTTTATTGTAAAAGTGTAGGGCATACCATTGGTAGTGTAGTGAAAGAGTAAATGCTTTAAGGACAGCTAGAAAATTATCTGTGTGATGGGCTGTGTTGGACAAGAATTATACTTTGCAGCAGGTTGAGATGCTCAGAAAAAGTCCTCAGTTCAGTGCGCAGGCTAACAGTTGCTAAATTATTCTAGTTTCTGAGTAACAAGGATTTTATCCTTCTATTTGTACCACTTTTATTGAACATAAACGAACATAAAATACAAGTATTCCTGGTGGCTTACATAACTGACTTCTGTTTTACAGCTTCCAGAACCGTTACTGTCATTTCATCTTTACCCAGAGTTTGTTGCCATTTCAAAAGCAAGCAATAATTACTCTGACCTTGGCCATGAGAGAATTGTCAATCTACTGAAATCAACCATTGCTAAGTTACCCGAGGAGAATCTGAAGGCCACAGCACTTGTAATGCAGCATCTCAAGAAGTAAGTTGAGAGCCCTCTATAGTTTTGCTATTGGAAATGCAAGTAGTATCCCACCATATAGCCATAGTATTCCTACTTAAAAATTAATCTGTGAGTGTATAGACTTAACATAATATGTTCTGTGATGGACTTTGATCAATATCAAATTTTACCACTCTCGTAATTATAATTGATTGCATTTTATTAAACGAAATAACATTTTCCCTTTTGTGTACATTCCAGGGTTGCTGACAACGCAGACAGGAATCAAATGACGGCTAGTAATCTGGGTATTGTGTTTGGACCAAATCTGCTTCGACAAAGGTAAGTCCTATTAGTTTCTACTACCTTACACAGCAAATGAAAACCGTAAATGATAAAAGGTCATTAATTAAGCTGAAATACTTTTTCACTCAAGCAGCCTCAGTAAACCACAGGCAGGTCTTATTGTCATTGATACAATATTGATTTTTGTAATTTCACAATAAATGTGAATGCCGGTTCTGAGAATCAACCTATGTGACTTTTTAACCTCTGACCTTCAACCCCCTGTCACTGGTATCTTACAGTGAGTCTGCAGTCACGTTGTCTACGCTGGTGGAAATGCCTCACCAAACCAGAGCAATAGAATTACTAATTCACAACTCACATGTAAGTATCTTCTCATCCATTGCAGTGACTTTGGTGTGAATGTCTGCAAAGCACTGCTGCTACATTCGCAAGAATGTATTTCTATTCATTATGTGTGAGGTTTGTGAGATATCTATATAGAGGTTCCTTTGAATATGTTGCAGACATAACTGAATGTTTCAAAGTTCTGTACTTGACCTTGCATAGGATACATGTCGTACTTTTAAAAGCATCGCTAGCTCTACCCTGTTTTGTTATTTTCTTTCATATAACATGATTTAAAAAATTTATTTTCTTGCGTTTTCAGATATTTGGCCCTGAACCTGAAGAGCCTGTGTCAGAGCTGGACAACCGCAGCCACTCACAATCATCGACAGAAGGTATGTCAACCAATTCTGCAACATTTTGTCATGTGAAGACTTTAATATGAGCAAAATTTATCGAAGCTGCATTTTCAAAAGTTGATTTCTTGGCTTTATTCAGAAAATAGATAACTTACCCATCTTTTGAAATATGTGCATGGAATGTTGTTGTTACCCATCCAACTACAGTATTTTGGAAGCCATTTTGAATTACCATGGTTTCTAGAGGTTCCATTGTTTGTAAGCAATATCTTTATTTGTTTATTTATGACAGAGAGAGAAGCAACTCAGCCTGTCATCAGTGTTGATCACTCTGAAGACGTCAGCGGTCATTTACAACCGAGACTCTCTCTCCCTGGAAGCAGTGAAGACATTGATACCATGGCAACACATGACTGTGCATCGGATGATAGTCTTGATGGTGCAACATCTACAAAGCGTGGTAAGTTTTGTCACAGACCTGTTTGGAGGGTTTGTTGTCATTCTATGTGGTGATTGGATGAAAAATATCCTGGCGTGGCCGTTGGATTGTAGGGTTGTACTTGGCCAAGTATCTTGATATATTGAACTATGACCTGCAAATGACCTGGCTATTGTCTGGGCTATTTTAAACACTAACCGTGTAGTACCTTGTTTTCAGAGTTTGTCATCTTTTTGTTGCAGTAGATGGTAAAATGCAGTGCAGGGGGAAAACCGGATATTCAATTGCCATGGCGACAATTTCAGGGTTAAAAATATGAGGAAATTTGTGGCAAAGATATCTATTGAACGAAAAGTCATACAACAACCGAATTTTTCTGTAGCATTCAGATGTATATGTATTACAATATAAACCTAAATCTATGACTGTATAAGATGTCAATATAAATTAAATCATAGTCATCTCGGTAAGATTGAAAAATTAATAAATTTCACAACTTTCCGTCAAGTTTCTACTATGACATGATTGGATGACCTTGTTTTTTGAAGTTTATTTTGTAAAGTATTTAATTTCACATATGTTGGCTGATTTCATTGCATTCCAACCATTCTTTCAAGAGTTATTACTGCCACAAGAAACGAATGCAGTACAAAAACACAATTGTTAGGAGTATTGGATTGAAATGTTTACAACATAAAGGTGATACTCATACTTCATGCAAAGTTTACGACCTCAAAATAGGGTATTGGACAAGTTTAAATTGTCAGTTAGAATTCTATTTACAAAAGCCTGGTTGTAATTGCTTTCTAAGTGAAAAATGAACTGTTAATTATCAAAAAAACATTGATTTATAATCAGCATGATAATGAAATTCATGTGAGATTCTTTACTTGTTATGTATATGGACACCATAACGTCTAATATGGTTTGTTTTCTGGTTTAATTGCTATACCTGAATGAAAATCTTCATATGCCTTACAGTAATATCCACACAAAATATAAAACAGAATCATTTGTTGCAAATTTCTTCCCGATTACTCATTGATCTGGCTTTTTTAGACTGCAATTAGTCTCAAACTCACAATTTCCACAACGCCATATTTTTACCTCTGAAAAAGCTGCTTCAATAAGCAAGCAAATGGTCACTACTTCATACATGATGCCATAACTCAACAAAGTTTTTAGGCAACCAAAAATAGCAATTACCTGTTTTGAATATACAATTAGACTAAATAAAATTTGACCAGGGGTCAGTGGTAAAAAAACGCGATTTTTCTCGATTTTAGTTAATATTTTTTGAAGAATGATATAGCTTATTTGAAAGATACATGTCGAGGGTGACAATGAAGGAAAAAAATAAAATTAGATTTTTTGAGCATTTTGACCGACATTAGCCCAGACGATGGCCTTAAGAAAGCACATCCCTACATGGATTTGACCTAGTCTATTGTTCAATCAAGTCAAAATTGATGTGTGATGTAGTACAGGTTAATTTATTGATGGGATGTAGGATTTGTAATGTAGGGTAGTCTGACATGGACAGTGGTCTCAAAATTTATTGTGATCAGTAGTTTCTTTTGCCTAAGATCAGAAAGTGTGGATTTCAGACTTTTAAGGTAGTATGCACCTCGAAAGTGAAAGACTTAAACTTTTGCTCTAACTTTCCCTCAAGGAATCTTTCGACCATTCTCTTTCAAAATCAAGAATAAAAATCAGGGGTCACCGTGCAAAGGTTAGAACTTAGCGAAACAAATTACCCAACATTTTGCGATAGTCGAAATTCAAAATGGCCACCATCCCTGTGCTAACTGTATGGGGAAAATTAAATTTTGGATTTTCCAAAAACAAAGACGGTGAAAGTTTTTATTCTCCAAGAGCTTTAAAATGAGCCCTTACAAGTGGTAGATCAGAAAAGAATTGTGGAAATTTGCGAGTTTGGCAGTGTTTTCAGTTTTCAGCTGTCAGGGTCATCTGGAAGTCTGCCCAGAATATTTGTCCCTGAGGCGCATTCCACTTTAATGACATTCTTTTATTCACATAATGACACACAGTGAAATTGAAGTGAAATATGATGTCATCTCCTCATAAACCAGGGCATGAAATGTTAATGTTTGCTTCATGTCATCCAGGTAACCAAGGTGATGGAGAGGACTCTGATACTGACAGCGATGATGCAGACGTTGTTATTCCTGATGCCACTTCCAGGTTCCCACGGAGAAGTGCAACAGAGCCGAAACGAGCCAATCCAGCAGAGGGCGCTGCCATGCTTCACAAGTCCAAATCAACTCCAGCTGTTCGACATCAGTACACTGCCAACACTTCCCCAAGCCGAAGCAGCTCCAAGCTGGTTCCAACAACGACAAGATACACCGCAAACACGGGGCAGAACCCTGCCAAAGATTCGCAGGCGAGCAGTCAGCCGAGAGTGTCCAGCCTCGGCAGCAACGGAAGTAGGACGCGGCTGTCCACGGGGTCGTCGCTGGGGTCGAGTCTGGAGGACGAGCTGTCAGGGTCATCTGGAAGTCTGCCCAGTGTGTGCACCACGCCGCCCAAGACACTGCCCCCTCCAGCCGGCTACAGCCCAGTGTCCAGCAAGAGGGAACCAAAGTTTGTTTGAAACTCAAGTCACGAATCTGTGATAAAACGAGACTTGATGTGAGGACTTGAACTGTGTGAGGGTATCCTCCCCAATTCAACTCAAGGTCACAGTGTTGCCTCCATCCACAGAGTGGACCACAGTTGTGTTTACGTCACACAACAATCCCAGTCTTTACAGACCTACAGTCATCCAGAGTGAAATGTGTACACTGATATCCGACCTGGACTCAAAAGAGACAACGTCGCAAATCAGTGTATGTGTAACAAGTGGCAGTTGAAAGAATTTTTAGGTCAGTCACACCCATACTGGAAATGACTAATGTGTAAATTGTTTTCTCAAAGACTATAAAAACTTGGAGAATGTGAATTGTCAGATTGCTTTTAGCCTTTATGGAGAACGGTAGTCTCTTCGCGCACAGATTGTGCCCAGTGCTTGGACTGAAGCAATTCATAAACTCTAGTCTGAAGGATCTTCTCTGTACAATTTTTTGATCTCATCTTTTTTATCTTCACTACTATGCAACTTGCTATCATTCATTGTACTGCAATGCAAAGAAAATAGAAGACTGCTGTATTTTTGCCGATGCAAATGTAACTTTTTAAACACACCTTTGTAACGTGTGGAATTTGAGAGAAAAAGGGTTTGATTTGTTCAAGTGAGTTGTGAGGATTTCATGCGTATTTTTGCATCAACAATCATGTGTGGTAGGGGGCGCGCAACAGGCAGGCAGGAAAACAGGTAGGAAGAATGTACGGGTAGTTAGTCTGAAGTGCCTACGCAGTATTTTCAGTGAGTTTGCTTGTACAGCAAATTTACACAAAAACATTTGCTCATTGTGTTTCTCTTCATATGCAGTACTTACGACATAATCAAAAATACATGGTGTAGGAATGAGCATTATTCAAGCAAAAAAGGAGTGTATGGGATTTGTCATCACAGAATCTTTCACCCTTTTTTCCATAATATTTGGTATGTCCCAGTGGTATTTTCCTCATGCAAGGATGAAGCCATTATATACTGGGGTATGTAGCGGTGCTCGGCTAGAGTATTTCACGTTTGCAGTCTGTTCTGCGTCTTTCTTCTCTCATTGTGACATTTTTGCGGATTGCGGCATGCGTTTTGATGTAGCTATGCAATATTCGTAGGGTACTCGTAGATTTTGGTTCAGAGGAAGCGTCAAAGAGCTGGAAAAATTACTGAAAGTGTGTAACAAATTTTGATTACAGCTTGGGTGAAAAAAAGTGTTGAAGCTTATTTCAAAGTGGCCAGTGGATTACACCCAAAAAGTAAATTGCTCGGGGAGGTAATATTTTGTAGATCTGTAGATCCGTCCACTTCATCAAGTGCCTTTTCCAAATTAATCGCTACAGATTTGTATGAATAACTGAGACCAAAGCAGGAATACCCCATCATAGAACACCAGATTTCCTTCAAAGACAATTATAACCTTGCCAACTGATGGGATCAATGTCTTAAGAAATGTCATCTTGAGATCTTGATGTGTTATGCAGTAAAGA
The DNA here is from genome assembly GCF_041260155.1 of Ptychodera flava. Lineage (NCBI taxonomy): Eukaryota > Metazoa > Hemichordata > Enteropneusta > Ptychoderidae > Ptychodera > Ptychodera flava. The sequence goes on from NC_091935.1 coordinate 9,306,104, forward strand.
TTTTATCATTGGTCAAAGCCGTACGTGGTAAGATGCCCGTGATTTTTTTCTGAAATCTGCCAATTAATTGTATACTTGATTTTAATCCTGTGTATTTGTATAAACTTTTCTGTACAGCTCATTTTGTAATTTTAACCAGTATTGGCCTTAGAAATCTGTAAAATTCAAAATTTCTGTAAATCCATGATCACATGATGTGTGAGGTATGGATTGTGTTTTTTTCCTTATTCTGTCCTTTTAAGTAATGCATTTACCGTAGAAATTAACAATTTTACACAGCAATTGATTTTGCTATGGGAGGTGCATAAGTTAATGATGGAGAGGTGCGCTGGATATTCAAGGAGTTCAATAGATGTCAGTGTGGCAGGTCATAGTTCAAGTTCAAAGTTCACACCAAAGTGCCTTTTAGTAATCAAGTGTTGTATATATGTTCAAACAACTCGTCCATTGAAATATTCTTGGAGAAGGTTCTAAGGGGTTTGTGATTGCACTCTGAACTTTGGCCTTTGACATCCAAACTATCTGCATGTAAGTCTTACTAGTAATCATGATGCATAATACACACAGAAAACAGCATTAGTACAATTAATTGTGACATACCAGGAAAATATACCTCATGTGGAAATTTTATTTTTAAATTATCCTATTTTTTTCAACATGCCAAAATCTGTAGCGAGTATTATTTTGAATGAAAATTTAATTTTAAAAGCAGAGACAGTTCAGCAGTGTACTTACTGATTGGGTTGAGAATTTTAGAACAAAGAAATTAAAATTCTCTTTTTCACGACAAATGAATGTGATGAAATTTAAATTTTACAGCTGTGGAGTCCTGGCATCTATGGCCCACATTTGTAATTTAGAATAATTCTGTTATACCAAAGGAAAAACAACACCTCAAATTATTTCTGGTATAGTTGAAGATCTTTGAAATTCAGTGTGAATACAATTTTGTACATTTATTTATTTATTGTGATATTCCTGAATGTAGAACTCATTTTTTTATGTAGAGAATGTAAGAATAGAAATGCTTTCTTTTTTTTATGTAATTAGGGTCAGACAATAAATGTCAAAGGTCAGGAAGAGAATCAAGGTCAGACTGATGTGTCAAGGGGTCAAATGCATTGACAAATCTAGTGACGGATACGGGTAAAGACTCGGAAATATGAGGACGGCTGATAAATGTCAAAGGTCATGCAAAAGGACAAATCAAGGGTCAGGTTCGGGTCATAAGATGTCAGGGGTCAGGCTTCACCGTATGTCAAGGGACAGATGCAATGATTTCTCTGGACTTGAAAGTTTTTAGGGCTTCAGTCTGTTATTTTCAAAATTCTTCTGTCAAAAATCTCTGCCGCGAAATCCTGTCAACAGATGCAATTGCTATCGACAATGCTGTTTTCAATTCAAACAATTCAATGTCTCTTTTTTTTTTACATTGAATTTTATTAAAACGACTCATTTACTTGTAGCTTTTATTTACTCCTTATGTCTCTCACTATGCATTTATTTTATAGTCAGATACTCTCTTCAGTCTAGCTGTATTCTCTTATATATTTATACCAAACAGGTTACATTAAAATACTGTTCCACATTTCATGTATTGGTATTCATTTATGTGTTTCTGAGACTGATTGAGCTTGACACTCATTCACTCCACATGCAGAGAAATTTTTTGATCTCAGTGCTCCCCATTGTACAGAGGTTGAAACCCCTAATTTTCCAGAGATTTGAATCATGGGTTGATGGAATCTCCGCATGGTTATGACGCCCAAGTTTTCAACACGGATAATGCAATGTGGTTCATGTATTACCATAGAGCCTCCAAAGGACACGCTGTGGAGGGTCTACGGTATTAGACATTGCAGGAAATGCTTATCTGTGCTTGTAAACTCAGGCTAAATGCATGGATAACAAATTTGTACGTTCTGACACTGCCATTGATAAGAGCTTGTTCAGGAATATACCTTGGGGGAAGAAGTCCCTTGCAATTTTCACAGACGACCTATACCTTTGTGGTTGCTTAGACCAATGCCCTATGAATTTGGTAAAATTTATTGTTTTGAAATAGGTGAACGGATCTGTATACAAGGAAATAGGATTGAAATCATCATGAGGCTGTCCGTACTGCGGTAATTACTACTTATTTACGTTCGCGGGTTGACCACTTCAGATTGTTCTTCGCACCATTGTTGAATATCAGATAACAAGAGGATGGAAGTTTGCCCCCATGTTCTCTGTACGATCAAGAACACAATTGTGCACAAATATAGCTACAAATTCATGGTTTTATGAAAAATCAGGGTTGGAATATTGATTGTACATAGTGTATTCATCATGATAAAATACATTCTGCAGCCATGGGCAGCAAGCCCCAAAAGATTAGAGTGCGACCTATTATTTCAATATATTGATTTTTATGCCACTTGTGTTTGTGTGAACATACTGAAGTCTGATGCATGTTCAGTACACTCTTCAAATCAGAGGTAAGCTGTCAAATTCATCTAGTGGACAAACAAACATGTCTTTAAGTCAATGGAGACGTGACAACTCAATTCCACAAAGTACTGTGTTATTTCTCATGCTGTCAAATATCGGCCATGACCATGAAATGTTGGCTGTACCTTTGCAAGTCACAAACTAGCCCCCACAGATGCTAGCAAAGCTTTAGGAGAGAGATCACTCTGCTGAATACAATATTCTTTGTTGTGGATATTTGAAGTGGCTTTCAAACCTCTTTTACATAGATCTTTTAATATTTTTAACATCAGTGTCATCGTCTATTCTCTTTACATTTGAGATAGATGATTACAATTGATGAGAAAATCAGAGAATTTACGGATCATAGCTACCAAAATATGCCAACTTCACAATGATGACGCTTTTTCAAAATCTCCACTATCATTGATTACGGTATTACCAACTTCATGACATATAAAACAACAACACAATAAACAGACATGATTTCAAATCCTGGTAAAACCTTTATTGCACTTTCTTGTGTTAACACATTTCTGACCTCACGTACAGGATCAATGAGGCCAAGAGCATTGTTGCTGTTGGTATTACTAGTACTTCATATAAATGCCAGACATAACTACAAGACGTTGAATTGCTGTTGATAAAAGACTGAACAGTACCAGAAAGATCCAGTCATCTATATATACAGACAGACTCACAGTAACTAGAAATTACCCACAAGTCTGTCTTTGTACCATTGCAGATTGCCTTTCTAATAATGTCATCTGTTCTTTCTTTTAGTATGAAGATAAAAGAAACATATTTTCGTAAATATCTAATGTACATATATATGGATTTGGAAACACTGTAAAATTGCAATGGCCACAAAAATTAAACTCTTCAGGTACTACAAATGCCATAGTTTTCGAAATCAAGTAGTGACCAATTGAGATGGGTCATCCTCTGTTGAATCGCCAACATCAAAATTTCTATTTTTATGTCCATTAGGAAAAGAGTTTTGTTTTGCTGAACCAGATGTCACTGGTTTCCCTATTTTCTTGTGAACTATTCCAGTATGGCTGACCAACTATAGTTTCCAAATTTCAACAAAATTGCTAACCGGAATCAAGCATGATTTTCCAAAATGAGAAATTAGAAAAACTCCTTACAGTAAAAGTACTGTTTTCACCTATGAAGCCTAGGAGTTTCTGTACACATGAAAGTCATGTCAAGCTTCACCTTGGATGGCACAAATCAGAATGAATTACAGATATCTCTTGTACTGTATTACAACTATTGAATGTTCCAAGCAGTTATCTTTCACAAAATATTCAATGGTTTGTATTTTCAAACTGACAATTTTAGTATCTTTCCTGTGTTCCAGCACACAAATGAATACATTGTGCTCAAAATGATAGGTCTGCTGTACCTTTTAACTGCATGCAGCCACAAATAAAAAGTAAAAAGTGTAATAAAGGCTTGGAATTGGTCACATCTATTGTCGTTTGCTGGTTTTACGACTGAAATCATTTGTTGTGTGAGATATTGAGGCTAGTAGATCAGCATTCAGAAGTATAATAGAAATACTTTAAGTACCAAAGAGAACACTATACCTTTTATCAATGGAATATCATTCATAGCTTTTGTTGTCAAGAGGAAGAACAAGTTAATGCATGCCCGTTGGCTGAACAAAGTCAGTGATTTGCTGTGGGTAACGGATAAAGATTTTTTGATACGATTCTTGTAACCACTGTGACAAAATGAGATCTAGTAATTAGAGTGGTATAATATAAAACATCTCTTCGAATGTATTGATTAAAATGAAATAGTAAGCAGGGAGTGACGTCGCTTGGTAACAATGCATGGCTCAGTACAGCAATCTCTATGTCACTGCGAATACTTCAAATGCGCCAACTCAAATATGGCGTCTGTGGGTTTTGATGAGCTGAAAATCAATTGACATAAAATATTTGTCCCTGAGCAAAGATGTTTTTTATATTACATGACACTCATGTTGAATCAATAAAAAAGGTTGATTAAAATTCCACTGTATTTTTACTTGACTCTGTGTTGAAACACTGGTTTGGGTATTTTACAAATGATGGCCCATTTTTAAGTATGTAAATGAGTGCAATATAAAACAACGGAACCACTTTCAGAAAAAGACCCAATGTGGCAAATTTTGAAAAGCAGTTAAGGATATGCTGTAAATAAAGTGAGATGTGAAATAAGTGGTAAGTTTGTGAGATGGAAAATATATGGCAAATTTTGAAGCATAATGATTAACTCTGGTATTTCATGCAATTTCACTCTTTTGTATTTTGCTGCGTTATTCTTTAAATATAAGTGTAACCTGCTGGAATTCTCTTCAAATATTTCATAACAAGTGGTAATAATTATGAAATTACATTCTGCGGAAAATGTTTTGATAAATAATATTTAATTCACTATCATAAAATATTTGTGTGAACTCACTGTGTACAAAATTCGAGACAGGTAATATGTCATGAGTGCTTTAAGTAGTTCTCTTTATATTAAAATTTGTGAGGTTTGGTGGGCTGTCAATGATGACCTAAAACCTCCTGATTTATATCACTGTTGTAAAGCAAATGCAATAGAGAATGAGTTATTGTTATAAATAAGTGAAAAAAAACATTTTCGACACTGCGGTGGTCCAAATTACACAAAATATACCTTTATGTCTTATGGGCTTTCAGCTCTTGCTTCTGTCCAAACGCAGCATAACAACTTCCCATTTTGAGCCAGTACAAATGCAAAATGCTACAATATTGACAGAGCTTAATGCCTTCCGTGAAGCAATTTCGCTGGTTTGCCTCATTGAAGAGTGAGGCAGGTTAGGTTGCAATAGGAGGCAGGTTGCAAAGATTAACAGCTATTTTTGGCATTGCTTGCCTGTCATATAAACAGTGGAATGCCTTTTCACATCAATCATCGAGTCGAATAATGTAGATGCATAAAATGATCAGGTATGATAACCAACTGTACTGTTATGCTGTGGTGGCTCCTCATTAAAGCAGCTGTTAGCTCAATGCCATACCAGGATAAAACTACTGACAGATGATGGAAACTTTGGGTGCACAGTCAGATCTTCTTTGGAAGTAGCCTGAATATGGACATCTCAATGTTTTTTCTCATTCCAAGATTTGACGATCTTTTTAGTTTCAGACTACATTGCTTGCGCACATTTTAATCATAGTTCCACACCTTTTTCAGTGCCCACATTCAAGTAAAATATATCTTTAGCAATTTGCAATCTGCAAGTATTCACCTAATCTTTGAACATCCCATCACAAGATGTCATGTTAGATCACTCACATAATGTCTTTCTTCGACTGTTCTTTCTGCATGTTGGAGTATGGTTATGTCTTTTGATCACTTTGTTTTTGCATCTTTAATGTAAGATACTGATAAGCAACTTCTGAAATCATTGGAAATTAGTGTAAATTACAGTCTAAAACCAACAACTTTGGCCCTACGGCCCATTCTGTTTCATCATTTCTGTAATTTTAGACCTAGTGTTTTGCATCAAGACTGCATTATGTAAACATATGAACTATGACGTATACATGTTAGATGTGATGTGAAACTATGGTCTCGTTCATTCTGAAACACCCCAGGGCAATGGCTCAATTTTAATGTTGATCCCGGTACATATTCCTAATGCTTATACTGGTAAATGGTGTACATTATAATTACATGTATGAATATTCATATAGACTGGCACTTTGAAGTAAGGTAAAAAGTTACTTGCATCTGGTGATGCAGCATGACGTTCCATCTATGTAGCGAGAAGTTCAGCCAGAATCATCAGCTGCAGTGATTGCACAAGGTATCTTAGACCACAGGGTAGTTAGCACTTACTACCACTGCGTCTAGAACCTGTCATTGTATATGTATGTCCAAGTATGGGTTAGACTGCGTTCCAGCATTGCACCAAATTTTTATAATGAAATGCATGTCATTAGGATGGAAGTAAATGGGTCAGTGGCTGTGATGCAGAATTTTGGCTGGTACATTGCAATGCATATATTCTGTGGCACAGCTGGGACACCTGGTGAATGTCATGCAATGACGTTTGCGCGGATGCCTATCTGGTTGGATTATAAAGAATGAAATCTATTAACTTTGATGGAAGAGGTAGTGAATAAACCTGTTTAGCTGGAAGATGCTTGATGATAGTCAGCCTGCAAAAATGTTGTAAATTGAGGTATCTGGGAAGCTGCCAGATTCGTATGAAGCCATCAGCACTGCACACAGCAAGCTGTTGTCCGCTGTGACTCCAAGCGAGTCGTAACATTGCCGGATATCCGTTGGGCATTGGCCCCATTGCGTATTTGCTACTCTGGGTAGAAATATCCAGCGTGTATACAAGATTGAAGCTGTCGCTGTCGTACATAAGTAGAATGGTGCTTGATGTTGCAACAGCCAGTAAGTATCCATCGCTGCTGTATTTTAGAACTTCGACTGTTCCAACATCTTGTGGAAGCTCTTCATCAATGACACAGTTTTCGTGTTCTAGATTGTACACTAGAATGTGCTTATCCGTGGTAGAAAATGCAATCACTTCGTGGTTGTAGCGTGGATCAAAATCAAACGCTCTTGCATCTTCTAAAGCACCGTGATCAGAGGAGACAATCCCAGGGGTCATTAGTTTATGGAGTTTCAATCCTTCCCGCTTTACGACAAACAGTTTCCCGAACGATGAGCTGACTGCTATATACTTGCTGTTGGGGGAGAAACTACACTCCACGTGATCTGAATAGTTCGGTGACCCCACAAAACTTGGGCACAGATGGTGACACATGACCTCGGCGCATTTCTGGAACATCTCCACTGTTACCACGGCCAGTTCAAACTGGTTGCCAACTCGCATGAGAATCGCCAGGTAGAGTCCATTTGGAGAGAGGGCGCAAAAGCGAAAGTTGCCCATCCTTAGATCCCTGTGCTTCACCTGTCGCTGTTTCGTCTTCAGATTCTCTTTGACCACTTCACCTCTACCGATGTAGCACAGATATTTTGAGTTTGGGGTGACTTGGCAGTGGGGCCAGGTGGCACTTCCTCTCTGACATATCAATGTCACATCTGCCAAAGATGAAACAGAAACACTCTGAGATACTGAGATTTCATACTCTTTACATTTCACACAGTGTTGAAATTCTGATATTGTAACTGAAAAATGGAAGCTACCTTGAAATTTGTAGCTGTTGAATAAAGACATTGAAGCTGTAAGGGATATTTATCACCAAAAATATGGTTTTCTCTTTCTCACTTACATACAGATTATGCAGCCTCACTGCATTCCTACTGTGTATCTTAAAACTTTCAAACATTTGTAAATCAAACACTGAATTGTTCTAAGCTAGGCTTCATTGATGGCTACAGGGTGTATACAAGACTTGTAAATTCCATAAAACTGATGCGGAAAACAACAAACTTGTCCTTTGAGGGAAAGAATCATGGATAGGATCATTGTCTTGAACGCAAATATGTTTTATGACAATGTGACCTACACTTCTGATAGAATAGGAATTTCACATTATAATACCATTGCTATCATTCATACAGAAGTTGCATGTTTACCAATGATTCAATGCAATGTCTCACAAACTGTTCGAACCATACAGTGTGAAATAGTATTTCAAACAACCAGAAAATTCTGCTGTGCATCAGTTGTGCTCCCTCATAGGTAAACCTAGCGTAAACGCTAATGACCTCAAATTTGTCTGTGTGATGGTGTGATAGGAAAGTTTCATTCAGTGTTATTATAGACCCTTTGAGGTTGATCACAAATACATCTGTGAGAAAGTAAGACTAACCAACTGGATGGATGCTGAGATTCCACAATCCAATTCTACCCTGTACACGTCTGTGAGCTCCGGTCACTGTTCTTCCAGGCCTGGGCACATAGACTCCTACACTTGACAGTAACTTGGAATCGTCATAGGGCATGAACTGTGCATAGGTCCACCACAATAGGTCCGGAGTTGACATCCGGAATTCACTGAGTCCAGAAACTGGATCTAACATAAATATTACACGGCCACTGTTGGGAGCAGCATCACCATCACTTTGGCAACCACCTCTACTTTCGCCATCATCATGATGCTGGTCGTTGACACCTGTAGGCAAACATTTTGGGAATGGCTTCCATGGTCTGTCTGGGACCTGTCTTTTTGAAGCATCAATAACAACCAAATTGCCCATGATAGAACCACTCTTGTTAGATTCTTTGCTAACCCTTCGCAGATGAGTTGTGCATATTATCTTCTTTCCTGTCTTACTAGTCAATACAGAACAAAAGAAAACGGGTATCAAATGGACATAAAAATATTTATTTATCCAGTAAAGTCAAAGATAAGATGGGGCACTGCAAGGCTATGGTACACTTTTATGTGCATTTATTCTAAAGCACAAAATATTCAAGGCAGCTATATTACAAATGTTGTCATTTCCGTTACTCCCGTTAGGGCTTCTGATTGTGCTTCAACTATGCTAGCTCTAGCTTTGAATGAAAAACTCTCACATATTTGCCCACTTGCTAGATTTAATTAGCTCCACAAAGAGTAGAAAAAGTTTGACATCCACAGCTATACAGGTATGCTGCCAGAGGTACTGTGGATGTACAAAATGTGTATGATTTCCTTAGTGAATTTTACAACAAAATTATGAATAAATCAGAATGTGTCATAAGGCCATGAATAAATACCTACGTGATGTGATTAAGAAATAAAAGGGGGAGACAACACACATTGCTTGTGGGTTAAATCACTGTTAAATTACACAGGGGATTGCCCTTCTGCAATACAATAACTTTAATAGCCATTGTATGTCATGGTTATTTATATCTCATCGTACGTCAGGTGGCCAGCGGTGACTACATCATCAGCATGTACTCGTAGAATTTTTTTAAAAGCTAAGGTTGACGTAGTAAAACTGGCAATGCTAGAGCGAATGGCTGTGCCGGCCGTGCGGTCTGAAAATTGTGAAGACGATCGATATCTCACCTACTGCAGTATCGACTTTGATCAATGTCGCCCAGTTTTATTTAGGTCACAATGAGGTCCCCCGTAGAAAAATGTCTACCATGGTAAACACAGGAGACCCAGAATGCACTGTAGTCACGTGACTTCCAGACCCAACAAACATGGCGGACGGCAACATGGGAAGGAGTCGGGTGTGAATTAGCTGCGTCGTTTTCGCAAGGTGCAACATTTATCTGCGCTTTTTTAGCGGCCAAAATGGTAGATTTTGAAGAGGCAACGGTTGATCCAGGCATTCAAGCAGAATGCTTTCATCACAAACTGATCGATGACATGCCAGACGAGATAGACTGGCTGAATGATGGAGATGACAACTTTCCGTTCATCCATCGAGTGAACTCTTCTGAAATTATATACTCTCCACGGAAAAAGAGGGCGAAAATGATCGGCAAATATCTTATGGGAGACACGCTCGGAGAGGGATCTTATGGAAAAGTTAAAGAACTTCTTGACACAGAGACGTTATGCAGGCGGGCCGTTAAAATTTTGAAAAAGAAGAAACTTCGCAAGATTCCGAACGGGGAGACGAACGTCCAGAGGTAACGTTAAAGTTATATTCTTCAAACAACTTCTTAGCGACAAATTCTCTGCTTCATGTTTCTGCACATGACCTAGTATGCAACGCTCTACATATGTAAAGCATGTAATTATATATAAGTAACTGTTTTCTGCAGTTGACGTAAGTGTGCCAATAGCAAGGTTGAACTGCGTCCACCTCGTATCCTGGCAGGACTGTCGTCGTCTGTCCTTGGAGTTGCTGGAGGTGGGCGGGGATACCTCAGACTGTACTACGATAGTAACTACACGGTACACGCGCGCGCAGTAGGTACCCAGGATTAGCAATTTTATGTTCGGCTGTTCATGGGGTTTATCGGTATCGATCATAATGCATGCCAGAACCTGTCGTTGCCTATAATCCCAACGCATCAAGAAGGGCTCTTTCATGTGCTACATTTTAGACTCAGAAATTGCGAGACTAAAACGAACAGAAAACAACAACACTATAAAAATAAGAAGCATTGATTGGTTTATTTATTTTGAGATAAGATACTTTGACCTGGACGACGTTAAGTGCACCGACCTTGAGGTGTTTGTTGATATGGGCTCTGAGTGTGTTGCATGGCAGGTCGATAACACGGCCCTGACATGCTTGCTCTACAGAATCACATAATTCACTGTGGAAGACCTAGTCGTCATTGGTAAAACTGTAATGATTGCATCAGAATCAAAATTCGTTCTTCTGTCACATACACTTTATTTGGTAGCTACCATGTCTTTAAATATGGAATGAATTGACATATGGTCTGCATCAGATTGAAATGGTCGAAGTTGCATTTCATTTACAGTCTGCAAAGCTCATATTTCATCATCAATGTTGGCTTCATGATATCCAATAAAAAAACAGCCTTTTTCCCATGTACTGTATGCATAACATTCAAAGAGCTACCTGCTGCCTTCTGGATTTTGGACAACATTCTTTTCTGAAGCTGAGATGACTTGCAGGGATGTGAACTTTATTCTTCGTTTATTTTTATACCATATTTATGTTACTTTCCAGTTGTGAAAAACATCAGAATTTCTAATATACCTCAGATCCACTTTATACATGTATGTATTTTCATCATTGAATCTACAATGTAGGTCAAGATGTCAGCATGTTTTATCATATTGTTGCATGAATGTAGGCTTGCATAACTTCAAACAGAGCCATTGATTGTTTTGACTAAAAATTGCCACAAACAAATATTTGAAATTACTACACATCACAAAAGCCTAATTATAAAATAACTGTACTGTGCCATTAGAAGTATTGTAACAATCAGTCATTCTGGTATTGTAGATCGCCCACTTTATGCTCTTCATGCTGCCACTGATTGTGTCTTTGCATACCTATGTAGTCACAGTTGCACCAGATTAAAGTTTTTCAATGATCAACTTACACTATCGTTCTCTCTGCAGTTTGTATCATTGAATCAAATAATGTTCTAAAAACTTTTCCCCACTCTCACTGCCAAGGTCATTCACAAGTAGGGTATTGTGTGATCAGTCAGCACTTTTAGTGACTTGTCATTGATGTGGTTAAATCCCTAAAGTCTCATTGATGTCATTATCTGCAATTAGCAAAAACACTGTAAAGTTGACCACAGATAGTCCTATTTTTAATGTGGTAATAATTATTTTCTGTTTTACATTTTTATGGCACTGTGCATGTTGTCAGATATTGCGGTGAATGTAAGTAACAAGTATCACTTTCACTCAATGAGGCAATCTGATACTGAATTGTGAAAGAACATCATTTGGTGCAGCTTGATTGCCAACTAATATACCCAGCGCTTTACTGAAAACTATATTACTTTGCCTTAATATTCTGAACGGTGATAATAATCTGTGGTATAATTGGATTGTGTAGGGCTCACAGCCATTAGCATGATTGACATCTTGTCATGCAGGTGTGGTAAAAACAACCACTGTGACAAAAGACTCATTAAAAACAAAGCACATGCCATCATTAAAATTACTATATCTATTTATGCCAGGCATCTGTGCATGTTTGATTTTCTCATATATTCCATACAGTTATTTTGGCACTGTATGGATGTGCAAGTAGAAACAATGTCATCAAATTCCAATATCACCTGATAAACTGAGATTCTATTGCTTCAATATTGTGGGTTTATATTATAATATGGCACATGGTAGGTCAGCCATATGGTTCTATGAGATGAACTGAAGTGAAGCTTAAATCATGACAGTATGAAATCAAAACAGTGAACAAGTAGGCCACATTGCAGTACAGGAAGTAATGGATATATTGTCACCAGTGTGGTGAAATCATATGAAATGATTTATGTTGTGTGACTATGATTACTTTAAACCATGATAATAACCAACAATTAGGTCACTTGTAGGTGAGAAGTATGTTGAGTTTTACAATAACTTTTCATTGATATTCAAGTACATCTATTAAACTAATTTTGCATTTTTTAAACCTGGCATTACCACCATGGTTTCTTGCCTAAACTTGTGGTTTTCGAAAGGCGAGCTTGGTTCTTTTAACAGTGAAATGGGGATGATAAAAGCTAGTGAGTTGACCCGTTCACCGTCATGGTTTTGCCCGAACACATTCTTATCAGTGGTAGTTGTAGACCAGTTTATAGTTTGGGGTGACTGGGGCATAATTTGAGCAAGACATTTCCATGAAATCAGGTCAGGTCATCCCTCACTAGATGGATACATTGATCAAGCAATTGTGTCAAGTCACCTTCTATTCTTTTTGCATTTCAGGGAAATTAGGCTACTTAAGAGGCTTCGGCACAAGAACATCATCAGACTTATAGAAGTGCTCTACAATGATGAAAAACAAAAGATATATCCTTTGCAAGACAAGCAACAAACTTTTGTAGGAATTGAAGTCGGACTGAAAGGGTCATTCAGAGTTCAAACACAAAGCAGTAAATCACAGTTCCCTGGTTTTTATATCCTTTGGCAAAGTTCCATGGCTCGGTGCCAATGTAAACAAATTGAATTTTAAAATCCTTTTACCTGTGTTTGCATGCATTGTTTTCTCAAATTACTCTCCCGGTTGTTTCAATCGTGAGAATTTATTTGTGATCAATATGATAGCATAACATATTTGTGATTCACCATACTGTTTTATATTGGACTTTCATGATACTGTGGTTCATCTCAAGAGCTTTACGTGGCCTGAAACTTGTGACGATGACGTTTGTGACAGATTGTCATTGCTGCTTTGAAAAGGGTGTTTATCTAAACTCTGGTTGACCTTGTGGGATAGAGTGTTGTTCTACTTTCTTCTGTCAAAATTTCAGACTGTTTATTCTGAACTATATCTCTCCTGCTTGACAACGGAAACTTTTCCACTCTGATCCCTGTGAATAGATTCTATTCATTGGGTCACTCTGGTGAATTTGCAGGAATTGTAGTATTTATGCAGAATCTCATTCACATCTCTGCCCAGTTTTTGGGAGTGCATCCTCTTATCCAAGTTTTCATTGTCCAATAATGTTTCAGTTTGTACAAAGTTGGATCCCTGATCCACCCACAATGGAAAGCCTAGACAGGTGTTACAACTTGCTCACAAAACTTTTAAAGTTAATAATTGAGACAGACTCTATGAAGCCAGGATAGGGTGAGACACGTTGTGTATGACCTTTTGACCTTTGAACATGACAACACAGGGTTGGCACATGTCCCGAGTCTCTCCAGGGGGGTATTTCTGTTATGCATCCATAGACAGAAGGAGGTTTGACCCTTTTACTGTCTAAGGTGCGACATTGTGAACCAACTCTTTGAAATCCTCGTTCCTTTCATCTTTAGTCATTCAACTCAAAATGCATTGTTAGTAGTGACCTACTTGTTTCCTCATTGTTCAAGAGTACGTGACAATTCTAGGATCAAAAAGTAAGAAAATATTTTAAGGTGTCTTATATGTGTGTTTAAAGAGTGGAAAGAGTTCACCTGCTGCAGTTGAGTCACATTCAAGATTTTTATGTATATCATTAGACAGATATATTGTCCGTGTTTTTAGCCATCACTGTATTTCTGCACACTCAGGAGGAGGAAATTTGTCCCAAAAGTTGACAGAAAGTGTTGACGTCAAGGAATTGTGAGTGATGTTTGATTTACTATTTTTCAGCCAATTGTAAATATCTGAAGGCATCGTTAATCATTGCATTACACCAGTAGTATGGAGATGAGACCAGACAACATTGTATCTCACCACCGAGTAGGGACCACATATTTTTTGTCATCCTAATGTCAACAGCCAAAACCACAATAAAGTGATCAAAAACGGCTACAGATTTTTATCACTGTTTTATCAGCAAACAGGAACATGATAGAAAACTAAAACATAATTTATTGTGAGGGAAATGTCTAATATTAGACATAGATGTTTACAATGACGTGTGGGCTACACACAGTCAATTTTATGTTGTCCAATGAAATAATGACAGCTGTCCAAAATAGATCAGTTGTTGCAAATTGCTGGTCGTTTCTGACACTCTGTAGATGGTACATTAATGTGTCAGAGAAGTCAATTTTTGTCACCTTTATAAAATGTACCCCAGTCAATTTGTTTCAGTTTTTTGCCAAAATTTTGATGAAAAACTGTAGCCCATGAAATGTGATGTCTGTTTGGTCAAAAATAATAAAACAATTACAGAAAAATTTGTACAAATTGGTAAAAAGTTGCACTAAAATTTTGGTGGGAAAAATCACAGCACTCAAAGGGTACATTAATGTGTCAGAGATGTCCTTGTTTTCAGACGGAAAGTCCACCTCCCAACCAATCATGTGATATACAGGGACTTCCCGTTCCTAATCTAGGCAGATTCCAAAGAAATAGCTCGCAGTAAAATGTTATCAAGGCAAAATTTTTCAATGGTATTCTACTGATAAAGGCTTAGTGCAGGGAAATGTTTCATGCAATATCCATTGTAGATAAACAGATCACCATTTATACTGACTTTGCAAACTTTATATTTTTGGCCTTATCTATGGGTAGCTTTGCCGATGGTATCTTAGAATGATATTTTTAGTGTATGTAGATACATGTATAAGACATATTGTTGTATTTGACTTAACTAGCATGTACGTATCTTGTCATGGAGTATTGCGTAGGTGGTTTACAAGAGATTTTGGACAGCGTTCCGCAAAAGAAATTTCCAGTATGGCAAGCTCATAGGTAAGTCTTTACATGAAGATACCCCAGCCCCTGATTGGTTATATCATTGGTTGGTATCCATAACAACATGTATAAGGAGACAGTCATGTCTTCACAAAAGGATACCGTATTACATGATTGGTTATATTGTTGAGTGGTTTCCATGACAACCACCATAAAGAGCCAATCATGACACAACTCTACCGAGTTGAGAAAGATAAATACATATTGTTATCATTGTCATTTTCATGGCTTTCTGGTTTGGTTTCAAACTTCTATTAGCACATTTTTGTCTATGACCAACAAACTACAGTATTACCCATAAATGTAAGGCAAGTACAGCAAAGCAATTAAGCCTCTAGATAAGTGCTTTCTATGTGTCTTTGATTACTTGTCTTTTTAAAAACCGAGTCTGCGTGTTACCATGACCCATGCCATTTTCATTGGCAAATATTTATGTTTTATAGGACGTGTGTAGTTTTAATACCGCGTATAGAATTACAAGATTTTCCTGGTATCATGATAACATTGATGGTGAAATTGTATGTATACATACAGCCATCCAGTAATTGTAGCGGAAGTGTAGCAGTTGAAATTTTCTTGGAAAAAATGGTGACACATCCTGTTCGATGGCAAATTCTAAATGATACAATATACAAACTTGTAAGGCCCCGTTTAACTTCCTATTTCACTGATTAGCTGTACTGGTTTATCTTTACTTTTGAATGTTATGAGTATCCATTTTGTGGTACGAATGGTTTATTTTAACCACAGATCAAGTTTCAAAACTTCATCAAAAGCAAATATTCAGTTTCAGAAACCAAGTCGGCATGTGTAACAAAATAGGCTGATTCCGGCTCAGATTGCGCATACAGGACATAATCCCTAGAGAGCTTCCATGAAACTCATTCGTACTGATCATGAACTTGATCTGAATGTTGTAGACAATATCCATTTTGTTTATCATTGATGTGTTCTCAGTAAAACTTCAAATTAAAGATAACAAAGTTTATCAGGGATGATTTTGTGCATATATTACACATTGCAAAATCTGAACTCTGTCACACATATAGTTCTTTACAAAATATTTTTTTCCACACCTGCATTTGTTTAATCACAGATTTTTTCTGTGTCACAATAATTTTACCTCCCTCTAGGTATTTTGCACAGCTTATGCATGGTTTAGAGTACCTTCATAGTAAAGGCATTATTCATAAAGACATAAAACCAGGTAATCTTCTATTGACGACTGATGGAACACTCAAGATATCTGATCTAGGAGTTGCTGAAGTGAGTATGACATTGATTTGTTCTACACAGTAGCATCATCATTCCGCTACAATGTGACATTTTCAGATAGTTCTTTTTCTTAGCTCAGTTGACTATTTTGCGTATAACCCTTTCGTCACCATGGTTTGACCCAAACCCATTGTTATGAATGGTGAGTGTGGACCTGTTTACACCAAATAGGGATGAACAGGCTAAAGTTGAATCTTGCAATCCAAGATATTTTGCCTCCCCATATTGTCTTCTATGCTGTAGTGATTACTGTACTTCAATTTACTTTCAACAAATCTTGGAAAAGTTGCCGGTTCATGTTTCCATGTTGTGATCGTTTGATAATTTATTCATTTGCGTAGTTAATCACTATTTCTTCACGGGAAAAAATCATCAGCTTGCTCACCAAGCTACTGTTGTGGGTGTTGGCCTTTATTTTATTTTTCAAAATATTGAGAAGAAATGGGGAACTCCATGTTCAAACAGATTTTTTGACCTTTATACTATAACAATGTTGACAATTTGCATTTATCCAGTTTAAAGATTCCAGTGTTTAGATTCACATGGGAGATGGATAATCTCAACCGCATTCTGCTCTTTTCCACAGCAACTAGATCAGTTTGCAAAAGACGACACATGCCGAACGAGTCAGGGTTCCCCAGCTTTTCAACCTCCAGAGATTGCCAACGGTTTAGATAGCTTTTCAGGATTTAAAGTCGATGTCTGGTCAGCTGGAATCACATTGTGAGTACATTTTGTACACATTCATGACTTGCACCGCTGTCAACTCTCTCAGCTTTATAGCTGGTATTTTTTCAAAGTGACATATTTCTGATTGCTGATGTGCAAGTAAAATGTTTTTGAACACATTATATTAAAAAGAATGAAAAACAAATATTTGCAAAATGTACACAAATGGAACAAGTGGTGTTCCAATTGGTTTCCATACCAAAATATACACTCCTTTGAATATCAAAGTCACGTTTTAAAGACTTTACACAAAGACTACCAGTAATGTTATGAAGACATGGTAGAGCTCTGTCCATGACTTTAGAGGGTTGCTTGTGTGTTTTGCGATAGACTTGTTCACAGTAGGCGGTGGTCACATACAACACTGTTGGCCTCATAGGGCCAGACTGCTGAGAACTGGTACATCTGTCTAGCCGAGTGAAGCCCACAGGCAGTGTGAAGCCATGACTGCCTATAGTAAAGTAAAGTGTTCAGCTGGGCTACTAGTATGCAAAGCCTCCATTGGTGAGGACAGAAGGAGAATGTCATATTGTGTACTCATTTTGAGGCTCAGTGAGCATCTAGCTTTGGAATAGGAAGGTCTTGCAAGATATTCCTCAGTTAAAGGCCTGTGTTTGCAAAACTTGTCCCTACACACACTTACTCAACAATTTTCAAATGTAATCAACACAAGTACAATATATTAGAAATTTTTTTATCAGTGTACAGTTATAAAGTTTATCATTTTCTTTTGTTTTTGTTGCTGACAGATTTAATATAACGACTGGGAAGTACCCATTTGAGGGTGATAACATTTACAAACTCTTTGAGAATATTGGCAAAGGAGAGTTTACTATGCCAGAAGAAGTCGGACCATTACTGGCTGAACTACTTAAAGGTGCTGTTCATATCCAATATCAGTTTTCACATTAATTCCAGCGGTAGCATTTTCTTTTCCTCTTTTCATGGAACTTCTCTCCTTGTAATTTATGTTACACTGTGAGTATCTCCAAGTCAGCAAAAATTTAGATTACTTGTTGCATTGTATTGCGGTTCCATTATTCATCATTGGAACTCATCTCTATGGTAGACATTAAACCCTTTCATCCCCATTTGCCTGCAAATAGGTGAACCCACTTTGTTGAAAGCAATAGGAATGTCACACAGCCCAGTAGAGGATGGGTGTAAGTCCCAAACTTCAATGTTGTCACACTTTTACATTGTTCCATTCAAAGCGAAAAATGCACAGTCCAGAAAGTGCAATTAAAATTTATCCATGTATTTTTACCAATGTTTTAAATTTCAGGTATGCTAGAGTATGAGCCGGAAAAGAGGTTTTCAGTGCAACAAATCCTTCAACATCCGTAAGTTTAAGTCATTTTCTGTAAGATCCGAAATGTCTAAAGAAAATTGTGCCTCCATGTATTAGATTGTGGAGTGAGTTAAATAATATTTCTACTGATAACACGCATGTTTCCATGGGGTATGTTGAGAGTGCACCTGTATCTACCTCCACAAAGTGATTTCAATTTTCAACAATGTCAAATTTTTTTGATCCTGAAAATTACATTCTTTTGTTAGTGTAGGTTCCATGTATCTTGCACGAGTGGAAAATTCAGTTAAATCCTCAGATAGTAGTACTGTGCTTGCCTCAGAGATACTTGCAGAAAGCCGAATAAATTGATATATACCTTCTCTACAATGTTGTATTGTAACTTGAGATTATAGCGGTATTGCAGTCTTACTCTCAACATTCTGTGAAATCAACATGATCTCCAATTCATAAATTTTAGCATTCTTGTCTTCAACTAGGTGGGTCATGAAAAAACATCCAATAGTCGGTGAGGAAGTACCATTGCCACCATTGCCCGATAGCTCAGATGAACTGCGCAGTATGACAGTTGTGCCGTATCTTGAAGATTTACTTAATGAAGATGAAGAAGAGGAAGAGGACGAGAACGGAGATGAGTACCGTGTTGAAGGGGTCACCGATGAAAACCAACAAATAGTTGAAACTGAATTTACAGGTAAGGTATATCCCTCCATTGAGTGGTCAGAACCATAGCTTGAATGTTTCCAGACTGGTCTGTCTTACTATTGATTCATTGATATTCATACTTTGACTGTGAAGTAATCAGAGTTTAACACAAGCTTGACAGGGTCTTAGTATAATGTAAGGAAAGCTGCAGTGGACTATAATGCAGGTTAATAGCATAGCAAGGTTACTAAATATTAAAATGGCACCACAGTATCAAGAAGGCAATAACGTGATAGTATTAGAAAGGTAGACAGCATGACAGTATTAGAAGGGCAGATAGCATGACAGTATTGTTATGTAGGTCATTTCCCCCCACACTCATCATGACCTGAGTTCAATTAGTCTAGAACATTCTCAAGGTCACTGCCCTTGATGACCTCACAACCTTGAATCAATTAGTCATGTTTGGAATGTTCTGGAAAGTTGATTAGTTGTGTAAGGGAGATAATTTTAGAACAGTAATTAGCATGTCAATAAAAGTTCTAGATTGTTCTTATATGCCTTTATAAAAGGGACGTGCTCAGCTTCCAGTCAGACTTTTGGGATCGTGTCTCTTGTGTGTTACTAAACTCCAGCAGTAGTCATTCTCAAGACTTTTCAAGACCTCACTGTCAACGCTGGATTTATACTGTGGACTTTGTGCAGCTTCAAGCCTGCAAGCCAAGGACTGTTCATTCATCCGACTGACTGTTACAACTCTGAGACTGGAGCTTTGCCGTCCCAGCTGAGATAAGTAGTCTGTACACTTTTAAAGCTTGTACTCTGTCCCTGACTTAGCAATTAGTTTTGTTTTCGTAATAAATTTTGTTTAAACGTAAACTGCTGAGTTCACCCTTTTGTTCGTTTTCTCTGCACGTAACAATTGGGGGCTTGTCCGGGATACGAATATTTTGAGCCGTTTGACAACAATTTGCCTACCTTTTCAAAACTACTGTATACTGTGAACTCAGCAAAATTCAATCATGGCGGAATTCAAGCCAGACGAATTTATGGATGACCTTGATCAGGACACATTTAATTCCCTCAGAAAAGACAACCTCATAGCACTGGCCAATTTCCTTAAAGTAGATGTCAAAAGATCTATGCGCAAGCGAGAAATACAGTTCAAGATTGCAAAACATTTAGTTAATTCTGGCCATTTTGAGGAGTCTGCCTTAAAAGATTATGAGCCTGAGTCTTCCTTCGAACTCAAAAATTGGAATTAGAAATACAGGCAGATTTCGAGCTAAAAAAATTGGCATTAGAAAAAGAAAAAGAATTACAAATGAAAGAAAAAGAATTACAAATGGAAAAGGAGAGACAGGCATTAGAAAAAGAAAAAATACAAATGCAGTTAGAAATGGAAGAAAGACAGAAAGATAGGGAATTGGAAATGAAAGAAAAAGAATTGCAAATGGAAGAAAGACAAAGGGAGAAAGAAAGAGAGGAAAAAGAAAAGGAAAGAGAATTAGCAGAACACCGACTGCAGTTAGAAATAAAACGTTTAGAGCTTGGACAGTCAGGAAAATTCTTCCCTTCAGACAAGTTTGACATCACTAAGCATTTCAGGTTAGTTCCCCCTTTCCAAGAAAAGGATGTTGATAAATATTTCCTTCATTTTGAGAAAATTGCTCAGAGTCTGAACTGGCCTAAGGAGTCCTGGTCTATGCTTTTGCAGAGTGCTTTGGTGGGTAAAGCCAGAGAAATTTACATTCAGTTGTCAGTAGAGCAGGCTTCAAATTATGATTCTGTGAAGGAATTAATTCTCAAGGGCTATGAGTTGGTGCCTGAAGCTTATCGTCAGAAATTTAGGGATTGTGAGAAGGTGAAGGATCAAACTTATGTTGAATTTGCTCGAACAAAAGAACAACTGTTTGATCGTTGGTGTTCTTCTGAAAAGGTCAGTCAGAATTATGACAAATTACGACAACTTGTTTTGATTGAGGAATTTAAGAGGTGCATTCGGAGTGACATCAAGACGTTTATCAATGAACAAAAGGCAGATACATTGGAGGTTGCTGCACGTTTGGCCGATGATTACTCATTGACTCACAAATCTTCATTTCTCAGCAAACCATCCAGTCCTTTTCCTACAGAAACAATGCAGGTAAATTTAACTCCTCCTTTTCATCCAAGAATTTTTCAAAGGAGAGTAGGAAATCAAATGAAAACAGTTCACAAAATTCAAGTAACACTCCCACATCATCAGATCCCAAGTCTCAATCTCCTTCTGACAAACAGTTGGTACACTTTCTTGTAATTATTGCAAGAAAGACGGCCATTTAATGTCAGATTGTTTCAAATTGAAAAGAAAACGTGAAGGTCAAAGTGGTCAAAGTGGATCTAAGCCCACCGGCTTTATTTCTTCATCAACTCATTAGAGTCTAATAATGTGTGCAACACATTTTCTGAGGTTAAATCCCTCTTATCCCCAATTAATGAGGTCAAGGTCAATTCTTCTCAAGATAGCATTATGGGTATTTTCGAGCCATTATTCATAATGGTTTATATCACTTTCTAGTGATTTCTCTTCCGCTACCCCTGTCAAAATTTAAGAGATACCGGGGCTTCCCAGTCTCTTTTGTTGGCAGATACCCTGCCGTTTTCTGAAAAGTCATTTCAGGTTCTAAAGTTCTTATTAAGGGGGTAGATTGTAATGACTACATTCCTGTTCTCTCCATAATGTCTATTTGTCTTCGGACTTTGTTTCTGGACCTGTGACTTTAGGTATTAGGCCTTTTTGCCTTTTGAAGGGATTCACCTTCTTCTTGGAAACGACCTTGCTGGGGACAAGGTCATTACTAATCCACTTGTGACTGATAATCCTACTTTAGATCAGGATCCAGAGCCAATTGAACAAGAGATACCCGATTTATTTCCTTCATGTGCCATTACTCGAGCCATGTCAAAGAAAACTTCCGAGAATCAAAATACTCTCAAAAATAATGTCACAGATGTTGACTTAAATGACACCTTTCTCAGTCAGGTGTTTGACACGGATCATTCCGTTATCCCTCGTGGATTTGAAACTTCCAGTAAAACTTCTGCTGACCAAAGTCAGACATTTTCTAGATCAAATCTCATTGCAGAACAACACAAAGACCCAGATATTTTGTCTTGTTTGACAGGGTAGATGATGAAGGTAAAACTTCAGATAGCTCTGTTTCCTATTATACAAAATCTGGTATTCTCATGCGTAAATGGAGACCTCCAGATGTTTTGGTTGATGACGATTGGGCTATAAAACATCAAATTGTGGTTCCAAAGCCCTATCGTGCTGAAATATTGCGCCTGGCCCATGAAACGCCCTGGGCTGGTCACTTAGGAGTCAGGAAAACTTATCATAAAACTCTCAGTCACTTTTATTGGCCTAATCTCAGGCAGGATGTAGCACATTTCTGTAAAACTTGTCACACATGTCAAATGGTAGGAAAGCCGAATCAGACCATTCCAAAGGCCCCTTTACAGCCAATTCCTGCATTTCAAGAACCATTTAGTAGGATTCTAATAGACTGTGTTGGGCCCCTACCAAAAACAAGATCAGGAAATGAGTACATGTTGACAATTATGTGTACATCAACTCGGTTCCAGAAGCCATACCACTGAGAAATATAAAGACAAAGACTATAGTGAGAGCTTTAGTCAAATTTTTCACTTTATTTGGCCTCCCTAAATGTGTCCAGTCCGATCAAGGCTCCAACTTTATGTCTGGTATTTTCAACAAGTAATGGATCAGCTAGGCATTAAACAGTATAGGTCATCCGCCTATCATCCAGAAAGTCAGGGTGCTCTTGAGAGATTTCATCAAACTTTGAAAAACATGATTAGGACCTACTGTTTTGACACAGAGAAGCAGTGGGATGAAGGAATTCATTTTCTGCTCTTTGCTGTTAGAGAGTCAATTCAAGAGTCTCTTGGTTTTAGCCCATTTGAGCTTGTATTTGGACATACAGTCCGTGGCCCACTTAAGCTCGTTAAAGAGAAATTCCTATCAGACGATGATGATTGTCTGAATATTTTGCAATATGTGTCAGATTTTCGTACAAAACTCTCTAAAGCATGTGAATTAGCCAGAGAAAATCTTGAGTCATCTCAGCAGTCAACAATGAAAATCAAATATGATAAAAGCACCTCAAAACGGAAGTTTGAACCAGGTCAAAAGGTTCTTGTTCTACTTCCAATTCCTGGCAAACCACTCCATGCTCGTTACTTTGGGCCATACCTAATTGATAAGAAATTGAGTGATTTAAATTACATCATAATAACACCTGACAGGCGAAAACAAAAACAGCTATGTCACATAAATATGCTTAAGCCATATTTGGATAGGGATAATCCTACTATAACTCAGCCTGTCAGTGCAGTCAGTTCAAACCATTATGAAGATAGTGATACTGAAACTGACTTGAGTGAAAATACTCTAAACTCAAAGCTGGGCTCGGTCAAGCTTCAGAACTCAGAAATCCTGGAGAAGCTGGAGTCTACAAAGTTGGCACACCTCCAGCCAGAACAACAACAACAGGTGAAAGAACTGCTCCATGAATATAAACACCTGTTTCAAGATGTTCCAACGAGGACAAACGTCATCTATCACGACGTTGATGTTGGGGACAGTAAGCCTGTAAAACAACATCCATACAGACTGAATCCGACAAAAGCAAAATATCTCCAGGAAGAAGTCAAATACCTGCTGGACAATGACTTTATTGAACCCAGTAAAAGTAACTGGAGTTCGCCGTGCATACTTGTTCCCAAATCGGATCACAGTTATCGTATGTGCACAGACTTTAGGAAAGTCAACACCTTAACAAAGACAGACACTTTCCCAATCCCGAGGATTGATGACTGCATCGACCGAGTGGGAAAAGCCAAGTATGTGACGAAATTTGACCTACTGAAGGGATTTTGGCAAGTCCCTCTGACGGCTCGTGCTCGTGAAATATCCGCCTTTGTTACACCAGACGGATTGTTCCAGTACAAGGTGATGCCATTCGGAATGAAGAACTCTCCGGCAACGTTCCAACGGATGATCAACGACGTCATATCCGGGCTAGACGGGTGTGCAGCCTACGTTGACGACGTCGTCCTGTATAGTGACACCTGAGAGGAACACATCAGCTCATGCGGAAGTTCTTTGAGAGACTGAGTAAAGCAATGTTGACTGTCAACCTTGCCAAATCTGAGTTTGGTTGGGCGAGGGTAACTTACCTCGGACATACTGTAGGACAGGGTGAGGTAAAACCTGTTGATGCAAAAATCAGTGCCATTTCAAGTTTTCCCATACCAAACTGCAAACGACAACTGATGCGCTTTCTCGGTATGGCTGGTTACTACAGAAAATTCTGTCCAAATTTCTCCGCAATTACTGAGCCTTTGACTAACTTACTTAAAAAGAAAGTAAAGTTTGTTTGGTCAGAGCAATGCCAACAGGCATTTGATATACTAAAAGCCATACTGCAAAGTGCTCCAGTGT
This sequence comes from Ptychodera flava, assembly GCF_041260155.1. Lineage (NCBI taxonomy): Eukaryota > Metazoa > Hemichordata > Enteropneusta > Ptychoderidae > Ptychodera > Ptychodera flava. Next base: position 9,330,802 of record NC_091935.1, read on the forward strand.
TGTCTGCACCAGATTTCACTTTGCCATTCAAATTAGCTGTGGATGCTAGTGATACGGCTGCTGGTGCCGTTTTATTGCAAGAGGATAGTCATGGTGTAGATCATCCTGTTTGCTATTTTTCACGCAAATTTAACAAATCCCAGAGAAACTACTCTACAATTGAAAAAGAGTGTTTATCTTTGATATTAGCTTTACAGCATTTTGAAGTTTATGTTACTTCTTCAAATCAGCCAATAGTGGTTTATATTGATCACAACCCTCTTGTTTTTCTGCAGAAATTTAAAGGCAAAAATCAGAGATTGCTAAGATGGAGTTTAATGTTACAGGAGTTTAATCTTGACATTCGACATATCAAAGGCAGAGACAATTTAATTGCAGACTGTCTCTCTCGTATTTAGAGTTTATTGTTGTTCACTTTCAAGAAATTTTACTTTAGAGTAAAGAAATTTTGAGTACTTAAATCTTTTTCAAGATTACATTTGTAAAAGAAAGATTTTTCTTTGAAAAATTTTCTTTTTTTGAAGAGGGGGTGTGTTATGTAGGTCATTTCCCCCACACTCATCATGACCTGAGTTCAATTAGTCTAGAACATTCTCAAGGTCACTGCCCTTAATGACCTCACAACCTTGAATTCAATTAGTCATGTTTGGAATGTTCTGGAAAGTTGATTAGTTGTGTAAGGGAGATAATTTTAGAACAGTAATTAGCATGTCAATAAAAGTTCTAGATTGTTCTTATATGCCTTTATAAAAGGGACGTGCTCAGCTTCCAGTCAGACTTTTGGGATCGTGTCTCTTGTGTGTTACTAAACTCCAGCAGTAGTCATTCTCAAGACTTTTCAAGACCTTCACTGTCAACGCTGGATTTATACTGTGGACTTTGTGCAGCTTCAAGCCTGCAAGCCAAAGGACTGTTCATTCATCCGACTGACTGTTACAACTCTGAGACTGGAGCTTTGCCGTCCCAGCTGAGATAAGTAGTCTGTACACTTTTAAAGCTTGTACTCTGTCCCTGACTTAGCAATTAGTTTTGTTTTCGTAATAAATTTTGTTTAAACGTAAACTGCTGAGTTCACCCTTTTGTTCGTTTTCTCTGCACGTAACAGTATTAGAAAGGCTGAGAGCATGACAGAATTACAAAGGCAGACAGCATAGCAATATTATAAAGGCAGACAGCATGACAGTATTACAAAGGCAGACAGCATGAGAGTATTACAAAGGCTGACAGCATGACAGTATTAGAAAGGCAGACAGCATGACAGTATTAGAAAGGCAGACAGCATGACAGTATTACAAAGGCAGACAGCATGACAGTATTGGAAAGGAGAAAGGCAGACAGCATGACAGTATTACAAAGGCAGACAGCATGACAGTATTAGAAAGGAGAAAGGCAGACAGCATGACAGTATTAGAAAGGCAGACAGCATGACAGTATTACAAAGGCAGACAGCATGACAGTATTACAAAGGCAGACAGCATGACAGTATTAGAAAGGCAGACAGCATGACAGTAAATTACAAAGGCAGACAGCATGACAGTATTAGAAAGGCAGACAGCATGACAGTATTAGAAAGACAGACAGCATGACAGTATTACAAAGGCAGACAGCATGAGAGTTTTACAAAGGTCGGTAGCATCTGAGTTTTATGCCAGTCAATTTCGTATGATAATATGACAAAGTTTTTGACCGTTGAACTTCATTGCAGTACAACAGAGGTGAAAGACTACATTGTAGTGTGACCAAGGTTAGACAATGTCAATGTTAATAAAGGTTGGAGTGCATTACAATAACATACAGGGTGTCCTGCATCACAGCACATCACAGGTTAGATTGCCTTGTTGTATTACTCAGGATGGGCTGCATCACAGTATGGCAAAGGTTAGACTGCGTCACATTGACTGTAATGCAGGCTAGACAGTGTCACAATATTAAGTCGGTTGGATAGCCTTACACTTGTAATAATACACAGACTGGATTCATGTTGGTCCTCAACTCATAACACGGAGTACGTATGTCAAAGCATGAATGACGTCTTGACAGCATCTGAGATAACACCAGCTAATCTGCATTTACAGCCTAATATTAGCATACTGATTGTTTTTCTCAACCCTTTCCCTATCGGATTCATCCATCTCTATCGTGTCCAGGTATCTAACACAAGTAGAGAATAACATATTCTAAATTTTTTAAAAAACTTACCCATACAAAGGTTCCCTCCCAAATTTATAAAAGTGATTTTAACTGACTTGTCTTACAAAGACACAAAGTACAGTTCGTCCATTACTTTGCATACATAAACATTATTTGACTGGACTGTGATAGTGTATATGTCACATTTGTGTGTGTGTGTGTGTGTGCCACTGTTCTTGGTACCTTGATCTTTCCACTGATGTTGAATGAGCTGACCGACAAAGGGTAGTGTGAGAAGATCATGAATTTGTATTTGCAGCATGAGCTGCGCTGAGTGCACAGAGTACCGAACAACTCATTGTATCAGTGTTGCAGCCAGGAATTCCAAATGAGGGGACACAGTGTCCCACTAACGTTTATTTTAGGGGACATTTTTGCACATTTTGGGGACAACATGTGTCAGTTGTCAATCAAATTTTGCACTATTTTGTAACAAATTAATTTCATGAAACAAAATTCAAGCGTACGGGATTTTGTCACTATGCTTGTTTTTCAGGCAAGTAAATGTAATTTTAGCAGTATAGTTTATCACCACCAATCGGAGCTCAGTTTGTCTACAACCAAACTATAATATCATTCTCCCGCATCAAAGCTCATTTGGACTACAAGCAAGGTATAATATCAAATGCACAACTGTAAAAGTACGTAAATATAAGCCTCATACTAATTGTGCAAAACAAAGGTCATCGTTGGTATCAGATATTACTTGCAGACTACATCCAACAAAGTTGACTCATGAGTGCGCCAGGGGTGACCCGCAGTACATGAGAATGGGGACAGTGGGTTCTGTTTTGGGGGTATTGTCGCAAGGGCGCGTCCTGGCTGCAACACTGATTGTACGTATGATTAATCTTTTCTATCTTCTGCAAGACAGTTTAACCCGTTCACCACAATGGTTTGGTCCAAACTCATTGTTATCAATGGTGATGGTGGACCTGTTTACAGAGAATTGGGATGAGCAGGTTACAATGTGTCCAGAGTGTTACTTGCATGAAAAATACAAACTGTCCTGTTGACCGTAGGTCCCTATGTCCCTATCTGATCTTTTGTTTTTTGACCTATCCTCCACAGCTGCTGCAAACGGTAACAGTAGTACAGCTTTACAGAAGGAACAGAGAAGAGCCAGCGTGTCCCGTCATAAAGTACGCAAACTCACCAACTGCAAGCTCCAATGAAAACGCTCCTCTCAGCTGTCCAATAGGTCATTGTGTATCATACGTGTTTCATGTCCATGTGCTTTTTCTAGTAACCCTCAAGAAATTCATGTATGAAAATTTTTCAGATATTTTCTATGTTGGTTACGCATTTTCTGTATTTTTGTTGTTGTTAAATCTTTGCAAAACAGTGAGAAGAACCTAAAAAATCTTAAAATAATAAGATAACTAGTGTTTTTTTTTAATTTTTTTCCAGTTATAGATGGGCAAAACTTTATAAATCAAACAAATTTACAAAAGTGATATAATATGGAAATTTTGAGAATACATACTGACAGTAATAAAAACATTTCAGTGCATTGATTCAAAAGTGTAATTTTTGAAGTCAGTCCTGCGAATCACCAAGGCATTTAACAATGCAAATATTTTTTTATATAGAAAAGTCAACGAGTTGTTACACCTATTGTTGTTTCTCAACACGCTGTTGTATGGTTGAATGTTGCTATTTTCATACAATTATTTGTAAACTCGTCGATAATGTAACTGACATGACAACTGCATAAATACTAAAATTCCGGTTTATTATTCTCTCCGAGGTCTTTGCTGTCTACGATGATTAGACGACAAGAATTTGTGTTTTTCAGAATTATCCCCTGCACTGATATGTTGTACTGTTCTGTAAATAGCTACGTTGTCTAAATTTAGCCCTGATGGTGCCTAAGTTAATTGAGATATTTTAAGTTTGCTACTACTATAAAAACACTGTTGTAGGTCATGGAACATGCGTTGCCCATTACCAGTTGCCTGGCGCTCTATTGTTATTCCATTCTGAAAAGTTATTTCATGCCATCTGCAGCAAGCTTACCAGGGATATTTTTTGAAATGCTGTAAGAAATTTTTTGTAATTTTTTTTTATCGACGTATTGTTCATGACATTTTTATGTTGCTTTGGATTTTAAAATGGTTTGGCAGAGATAGTTTACAGCTCAAAAAGCCAGACATTGTAGCCACAAGATTGGGTTTGAGAATCTGCCAACCGTCTGCCAATGGTTGGCTGCTCTTCCCTGATATTTTCGTCCAAAGAAGTTTGTTTTCAAGACAAACCATTTATGACAAATAAGAAAATTGTTTATGTTCTTGAAAAAAGTAAGTTGACAACACAGTCACAACTGCAAGTTGAAAATGAAATACTGGACTTTTTCGGTAAAATATTTCAGATTTTGTCTTTATTTATTATTGGAAGTATACAGATACATTCTTTTCCCAAGCATTGCCTTTTTTACGCAAGAGGAACTCCCTTCAAATTATAGAGTGATCTATTTTACACTGAAGGTGTCAGCCCCTCTACCTTTGCATTTCTGGAAAACACAAGTGTTCAACCATAAAAAAACCTAAGTTGCTCTGCAAGATCACGTTGCCAGTAACTTGCTTTTATGCAGTTCTGTGTGTACCACACTTTGCTGAATGAGATTTAACTTTGAGAAAAATTTACTCCAGGATAATATTGCTCCAGAATGGACCTATCGTTAACCTTTGACCGCGGTTATCTTGGTTTGTTCTTCTTTTATTGGGGTCAAAGGTTATCTTAGGCCTGACCGTTTCCCTGCAGAAATTCTGGCTACTTAAAATTAAATGTCTACCCAACTTCAGTGAAAATGATTTTCAATCAGCCGAAATAAATCGCAACATGGCCTTGTTAAATATTCAAAAAAGTAATGGCATTTTTAGTGCTTATGGTATTCTAGTATATCTGTGTATTTTTGTACTTTGTGGATGAGGAATTCTTGTTCTTCTTATCTGAAATAAGCTTTGAGAAAAAGAAAAGTACAGCTACTGCTTGAAATCCGTGTCAACTGGCAAGTCTTGACAGACTGTTATCATGAAGAGCGCCCTCATGGTCGAGGTTGGTATATATTCTGGCATGACTTGAAAAATGTAAACGGCATCCAAGTCTGCATACAACTTTTTATCCATGTAACTTTTCAAGTTTTCCGTTTTCTCAGACTGATGCCTAGTAGACACATGCTGCAATGTATAAAGCTAAGAAAATGTATATACTGTAGAATGCTTTGAGATAGCTTCAGTTTACAATTGGGTCTATTTCTTACTGGCTAGTGCTCAAACACATTTTACCCTGAAGTAAATTATAGACTTGTAACCATGGCGATGCCATTGTTCAGAGGGGATTGGTTTGTGAAGAGAAACTGAATGAGTGATCAAATACAAAACTTTCAGATGTCATATTTTCTTTCAGAGATTTTGTATCATGCAAGACATTGGTGTTTAAAGTACGCAACCTGAGAAGTTGCTGCTCGCATTATTTATGTTCCCTTGGTATTTTTGTCATTAACAGAATATTGAACTACCCAAACCTGTCTGTTGATCAGAAATTAAAACAATTTTTCTTTCAGACTCACTGCAAGTTTGAATTGTATTTACAAAGTGAAATTTGACTTGAATTTTGTGTCATATTCCAATTTATCAGATTCGCTGACAACTATTCCAGTCAGATTTTTTTGAATTTGGACCATGGGATACACAGAGAGCATCAAGATTCAGTTTATCTTGATCAGTTTTGAGATTTTTAAAAGAACGAGATTTGGTGTTATGAACAAACGCTGCTACCCTGTCTTTTGTATTTATATTTGTGTATGCTTCTTCAAGAAAACTGGTTGCACTTTAACTGTTTGTCATCACACCGTTCTACACTTGATTTTACTGTATTGTACTTGGTTGAGTCTGGTCATCCATAAGGTTGGCATCTGCTTCTCTTAGGGGGTCCTTTCAGATAGATAGCAACATAACCCCCTAGGATAATGGTAAATTAAAATTCAGCTCCGAGCCGTTCTAATAGTTCCAGTCTTGCCTTTATAGTTCGATACAACACTTCTTCTTTAGATAAGGTTGGAAGTTAAAACCTCCGCACGTCCATGGCTCCATTTGAAGCTGATACAAGCATTGGCTGGTGAAATCAAACACCCAGGCTTCAAAGTTGTGGTTGTTTCTGATTCAAATCAGATGCAGAGATGGCAACATCTCCACCTTTGCCAATGTTTTGCTGTTCTGTTGTTGCCTGTCCTTTGCTCAAAAAACACCCGTGGTAGGGGCACTCACTTGCCCCGATCTAAAAATGACTGGATAAAAAGTATGTAGGGAGGGATTTTGATCAAAGTTTCTCAACCATTTCAATATTTTTCATATTTTTAGAACCAGTGGTTCTCAATATTTTGTCAGTTTGGCCACAGACGCTTTAGTTTTTCTTGAGTGTTTGTGTTTCAACAAATACTTCTCCAGCATTGAAAACGTTTTCCTTTTCAGTTATTTTTCTCCCTACATATATTTGATATTACCAAATGTACTTACCGTACAAAAATCCATTCTATGGCCAAGAGATTGGGGAAGTTAATTGTGAATTTGAGTCTTGTTTGAGAGCAATCGCCGTTTCCTACATTATGTCAAATGTGTATGCTATCCCACAACCTACTGGGGTAAAAAATGTCTAACCTCAATAAGATTTCAATATGTCAGACATATATTTGACCTAAATCTGGGGATGAGAATACAAATGTTGTATTTAAAGGTATGCAGTCACCTGTAATCTAAATATGCCCATATATGGTCAAAGGGGCGTTCCTTGGTATTCAAAATGCCCATGTGAGGGCGCTGTTTTTAAAAAGCGGCCACCCGCTTAAAATCTGTGATTGGTTAGATTTTCTCTTTCCATGGTAACTGTGGCAAAATTGGAACAAGTGACAGTATACCTTTAATTAGGCAATAGCTGTAAGTTTTGATGTCTGCATTCTTCTATCATGGGAAGACGATCATTTTCTTCTTCTTCCAATATTATGTTGAACTGTACAGTATAGTCTTGCAAACACATTTTTCATAACATTCAAATGTCATTGTCAACAATGACATTGGACGTAACATGGAGACTAGTTACGACTGAACACTTGGCAGTTCAACATAATTTTGGAAGTAGAACAAGAATCTGTATTTTACAGATGGAACAAATATACTGCAAAATACATCTAAAGTCACAGCTTGTACAGCTTTAATATGGTATGTGATTACCAAATTCAAACAGCTTGAAACAATAGAGGGATCACAAGGTGAGGCGATAATACGACTCACAACTTTGTGAGACAGCAGTGCACTGTGACATGTCCCATGAAGAAATCCTTGTTCCTTGACTCAAAGAAGTTAATTAAAATAAATTGTTTACTACATTTTGTTGAAAAATCAAAACTCTGGAATGATTACATAAAAGACCTGAGCGTCAGCACCCCTCTCCCCCAGGACACTCTCTTTAATATTCAATTTCTGCAGGGGCAGAGAGCTTACTATGTCCCTATTGTGTCATAACAAAATAAGTGAAAAAAAAAACGGTTTAGTGTGGTACATATGCAATTTAATTTTATTATTGATGTATTTGTTGCCTTTGTTTTGTTATGCATTTGTAAATATATCGTAAAATCCAAACGGCTTGTTGTCATGAGTGTTTATTCTTTGAACAGACATCTATCCAAGCCTGCATAATGAATAGAATTTTAGTTCTGTATTAGGGACACTTTGACAGGGCCTGTACATTCCTGGAAATTCTTTGAACTTTTAGAGCTGCTTGGAAGGTCCTTGAAAACTTTTTGAGAATAAAACTTGTCCAAGAAAACTGATAGGCCAACAAGGATTTTCAAAAAAACTATGAAATGATTGGGCATGATATCATAAAAATGATATGAAAAATAATATATCTCAAAAATATCATACTTTTGATATGGTCACTTGGACCTCAAAAAATTCTGGAAAATTACTGAAAAGTCAGTGAAATTTAAATGACTATGAGTGTACGGACCCCACTTTGGATTCATGTAAAGGTAGTGCTGTAGTGCTGTGCTGCATTAGACTGATTCAAATACAAGTTTCTCAGTATTGAATGGCTTTGTTATATGCAAGCTTTGAACAAAATGTGAAGAAGATGACCAAACTAAAGTAACCAACCCGGTTTTCATTAATTTTGTGGAAAGTTTTCAAGGAAAAAACCCGGCAATATTGGTATGGTGCTTGTGCAATTTTTTATCTCACCATATGTTGCCATGGTTTCATTTTGAATTATCAAGGTTTTTTTTAAACTTTTTCTGCCCTAGAGTTTCTTTGCATAACTTCAATTACCCCAGAACTTTTATCTGCAGAGATTATGCCCATCACAAGTTGAAGATATCTGGAGACCTTGAGATGCAGTTAACCTCTTTGTACCTCTTGGATGCTATGATTTGCATTTTTGTAAAGTTAATGTGCTTAAACTTACCCCAGCTCAAAAGCTTTGATATAACTTACCTAATTTTTCCCAACAAAATTAGGAATGGTTTAAACACCAAAACATGTTTCAGCTCATTACAAATTGCAACTGTGTAATTTTGCAGATAACTCACACGATAGACGAGTATGTCTGTACCGGTAATAAAGGTGGTTTTTATTGACAGAAAATTTCTCTGTTTTATTTATTACTAAAAATAACAAAAAGCACTGCTATTTAATACCAGTAGCATTCACATTAGAAAACTCACATGTTTGTAAAGGGATGATTTCATCTGAATTGATGGTTTTCCGAGCCACTTTTAAATAAATTTCCAGTACTTGATTTTTGATAAACAATGGACTCTGATAGTCTTGACATTGAAATTTAACCCTTTCACCCCCAGTTCCCTGTATACAGGTCCAACTTTACCATAGAAAACAAGGGATTTGGGACAAACCATGGTGGTGAAAGGGAAATTTAAATTTACAAATTATGCTATGCTTAGCTGATCAATTTATCGTCACTAGCTGGTGACCAACACTATCTTGCTGACCAATGACCAATGACTATATATAAATTAGGATTCTACCAAATTTTAGTCCTCACGAAATTTTGTGTCAATGATATTGTGACTTCAGATAAATTTGATCTATCGCTGGGGCGCATTTTTGCCAAAAATAATAAAAAATTCTGTTCATGATTCCCAGCAAAGATACATTTACAAATCCTACAATTCTGGTACATTTTTTGAAGATGTACTTTTCAAAGGTTATAAGCAGAGATGCCTTCAGTTCTGTTCTACACATTTTACTGAGCCAAGCATCAGAATTCAAATTACTCATATTGGCATATTTTGTAGGAGATCCCTACATCTCATTTTCCCTATTATGACTGGCATTGCAAATGATAGCCTGATCCAGGCCATGGAGTGAGATCTCAAGTTTACTCAAAATCAGAATAGAGCGGTACAAAAGACAAACGAAATTAATAAAGAAACATTTTCATGCTTATTCTGGTAAAGGTTATACTGCTACATTAACATTTCTCCTCAAATGTTGAAAGAAAAGAAACATGGCATTCACGCATCTGGTGGTATTCTTGGTATGACGGGCAAAATTAGATTTCCAAAAGATGAATCTTGTGTGATGAAGTATGCCACAGAGTTGCTGTGGGCGTGCTGGAGATAGAAAAAATTATACATGACATGAAAGAATCTGACAGGAACAGATGAAGATTTACATGGCTGAACTGAATATCATTTCACAGATTCATATAACATAGGAAGTATTTTCTTATAGTTCACATGAGCTTTAACCCCTATATTTAAAAGAAACTGCTGAGTAATGATGTGCATGAAAAACGTGATTTGAACTACTTTCAGATAATTTTGTGTGTTAACATAAGCTGACGTGATTCCAAAGATTTTCTTGTCCAACTGTTAATATACACTTATAAAAAATTAGTTGGAATCAAGGTGGGAAGACTCAACCTTGATGAGTTTGTACCGTAAAGAATCTATAGTGTTTTTCTCAATCGGTCAGATTTTTTAATAATTTGCACCAATAACAGAAGCCCTGGAGAGGAGATTGACTTACCTGAAGCGCTGTCCTCTGTGACATTGCCAGGTGGTGAGCTTCTGTGGGGTCTCTCAAAGTTATCTGAAAAGGCAAAAAATGATTAAGAATATTGTGGATACAACCATCACATGATTCAAAACGGAATATGGATGCAGATTTTCGGAGATGTATAAGAAATATCAATATTCAGTGCATACACTGAAGTTCAATTCTAGTAATTTCTAGGTGTTGATCCGGATTAGTGTCTGTGATTTGTCCAGGTGCAATTATTTCTATTCTTTGTTGCACTGACTAATCTCTGACTTTGATGCAACAGGTTCCCAACACAAAGAGTCTGAGTGGCATATCTCCTGATATGCTGTGTGTCAGTCTGATTTGGTAATACTCGAATTATCATAAGAAAACACCTACAAAATAATCTATTGCAATTTTCCTATTTTGGAAAAATATTGGAAAATATAGATCCATGGAAAAAGGTTGACAAAACTTGTCCCTTCATCTGGTAGCATTTAACAATTGCAAGGATTTTTGCCAGTTTTCCGATATGTTTCCATTTTTCCATATGTTACTGCTATATTTTGTAGAATGTGTGTATGGAAATGTAGACGCAGACTGTATGGAATATTTCTGTAACTGGTCAGCCTTGTAACTGGTAGCAGTTCTTACCTGGCCTGGCTGGTCTTTCACTGGTACAGGTCTCTGCATGGGACCGGAGCCCAAACCACTGCTGAAACTGGAAGATATCATTATTTCATTATTTCTGATTCTGCATGGCAAAGGGCACAAAGTCCCATGGAAACAGTAACATTTCAAATGATTTTGATACAATTGGGCTGAATATTTTTCAACATTCTCAGAGCAAAGTGCATACACTTCTATTATTCAACGTCAAACTTTGAAATGAGAATTTGTCAGTTATGAATGTGTAATGTATCAAAATATATTGATTTAAATTTACAGCAGCAATCATGCTACTGCAGAAAGTTCTAAATTTGCTGGAGTACTAATGTTTGTTGAGATACAGTTGGCCCAGTTTCAATTACTTTCAAATCTGTGTGTATAGGGTGAATACACAGCATCAGTACCTGTTTGGTTGGCCCTGCATCATGCGTAACCTCTTCTTTTCTTGCTGCAAGTCTTCCAAGATCTTTCGGTTTTGTCTTTCTGGAAAAATTAAAATTGATGATTTGGTTGTTACACCGTTTATTGTGGTTAAAGTTATTGATGAAAGAACATCACATAGTTTTAAATTCAATTTGAATTGTGTGATTTTAGTACAATATTGTGGGTGGAGCAAGATGGTGTTTTTTGTATCATGGGACCAATACATGTCTGAGTTGGACAGCAGAGTGAAAGTACAAGATGTAAACATGTGACTGTCCATTTTTTTTGTAAATTTTGATCCTGAAAAATAGTTGGCAGGCAAAAGATATAACAACACATATTATGACAGCCAACTACAAAAGCAGTCTTTACAAAGAAATCTTTGAAAAATGACGAAATTGGATGGGGACAAGTTTAAACTCCGTATTTGCCTGTATCTCCACCGTTGATAATAAAAGATTCAAACACATGCTGAATTATTGTATTTTACAAACGAATTACGTACAAACTTCTAATAAAAAAAATACCCACTTCTCCGCAAAGCAGAAACAGACTTTGGACAAAAATATTTGTTTCTCTTCGTAGGCCACTCATTTTAACTTGCACAAAGTTAAATCTGTTAATCTGTTTGGTAAGCGGATTGAATCTTGGATGAAAGTACAGTTGTACAAATTTGCTATCACATCATTCCATGTCTCATTGTTTTCCACACTAATTCAACAGACAGTTAAAACTCGGGGAGGGGAGAAAGCAAAACTCATAATATTACCTTGACCTGCATTAATAGCCGGTGGGGCGCCAGGTGCCTGTGGTGTAGACATTCCTTGGAAAAGATAGACCAAGAAACTGACTGTTTCCTCTTCAGATCAGACGGTGAGCCAGTGTCGTTGAACCTTTGGCACTCGAAAATGATCCAAACACGGTCCCTCCGGACCTTGATCCAAGTAAAGACCCTCGCTTTATGAGTTCTAGGCAGGTCAATTACACAGAAGATACTAATGTGGACTAACCTATACGCACATATTAACTGTGTTCTGAACTGTATATGAGGTCGACTCACACTCTTACCGCTAACATCACTTTTATTGCCCTTGACAATGGATGTAACTATCTGGAGAAGCCCTACATTTACAAGATTCAACGCCTGACGATCAAGAAAGCAAGCATTGAGCATGCAATAAACCAGCTGTCATGCTGCCCTCACGCGCCGCCAGTGTGCGAGGGGGAGACGGAGACGATAACATTTACACGAAGGGTTACGTGAAGAAATATTTTTATTAATGTTTCCATCTGTAATTCTAATGTTCGGCTAAAATCTTGGCAAGTACATCTATATAATGATTAATTTTCATAAATCGTTAAGAAAAGCTTACATGAGCAAGCACAGTATATCAAACAGCAATAATGGTCTAAACGAACACTGGTGGAACCCCCTTTATGAGAATGAGCTTTTACAGTAAGCGCATCACAACATGCGCAATGTTCGTAAATCGCCAACATGGCGGAAGTGGAGGATAGCACGAAGGACAGCGGACGGGTCCAGGGGGAGGGTCTCGACACCCAGCAATACGATCCCTTACAAAATCCGCTAACCGAAGGCCTCTCAGTAAACGACGATGATTTTGAAGTAAGTAAATAGTTCTTCATGAATCTCTGATCACCACGAGTAGGATTATACAGGATTGCCAATGAACCTGGGATCACGTACGTTTTAATTGTGCCTGCCTTGTTACACAGTCCCAGTCGAGATTCGGCTGTCTCGCCCACTCACCGACCAACGGGTTTTAAATCATTCATGCAAACACAGTAAATGTATTTTTTGAAGAAACTGTACTTTGAAAGATACGGATATAAAAATATACAATGATCCATACACTTTAATTCGCTGTTATTTATAACTAAAGTAAAGAATACGAGGCAGACAAAAACATACAAATCCACAATGTAGACAAATCTGTCTTGCCACTTATCAATGAAATTGAGTGTCAACAATCTATCAAGATGAAGCTTTGCTGCGAATCCGTTGCCTTTGCCACTCGGGTAGCTTGGTCATTGGAGTGGCTGGTCCCAAAAGAAGATGTCAAGGAGTGGCAGGGCTCGTTTTCGCAGCAAGATGAAGCTGTCACCATATTATAAGTTATTGTTATTTTAGCATTCAAGTGTGCTCTTTCTGCCTTCTTTGCCATAACTATTTTTATAAAACAGTAGAAGTCTCTGTATGGGGTAGCATTTATTATATGTACATGTGTGTCAGATTTGACATAGTACAGTCGAGATCTCTCCCGCTTTAATGGTATTTCAAGTAAGGATTTTTATTTGTCTTCTGTGTCTATAAATTGGATATAAGAGGTACAGTGAATTCAATTTCTATTTTTTGCCCAGGTTGCTGTAATTATAGCAGGAGAACAAAATATCTGGCAACCTGTCTGATCTGCGAACTGTTTGGGGCAAAGACCCTAGTTCTTGGGTCTGTCATTAAACTCTTGTCTGTGATATACAACATTATGTTGGCCTTTACAGTAAAACACCTGTAAAGCAGTGTTACTAGGACCCCCTGCCTAATAAGCTGGCATGTTTATTTTAATGAATCAAAGTTACTAGATCATTGACCATCCAAGAAAACCAGACAAACCCTGGGGATTACTAGTAACGCCCCAAAATTGCTATAAATGATTGCAACAGCTTTTTATCGTAAAAATTAGCCAGAACTCATCCTGCTCAACGGTAAGAGATTAAGTTTCAGAGGGGTTAGGCTTTGAGGCAAAACTTTAAGGATAGAATGTCTTTCTTACTTGGAAGTTGGTCTTTTGATGCTATCATACCCATCCCTCCATAAACAGGTCCACACTAACCATTGAAAACAATGGATTTGGGCCAAACCACTTTGGTGAAGGGGTTAAATCATTCTTACTGATTCTTCTGCCAATTGTTAGGAGGAAGACCTGCGTTCACCAGGAGCAGACAGCAACATGTCCAATGCATCACAGACCGCCTTGGCTGGCTCCATCAAACTTGAAGACCAAGAAGAAGAAACCGAAGAAGAGGACCAAGACATGGAGACCAGAGATTTGTTTGTGACAGTCGACGATCCTGAGAAACATTCTGGGTCGATGGGATCAGCATATGTCACATATAGAGTTGTGACCAAGGTAAACACTGGTCCATTACACATCTGAAAAACTGTTTAACTTAAGTCAAAAGTGTGAACAATTCTTGAATATAAAAAAAACAACGTTGTCAGCAGGATTGAACTAAAGAGTAGTTTCCATGAGACCACATGATTAGTTACCTGTTGTGAAATCTAAACAGCCTCATAATTTTTGCAGTCAGTCATTGATAGGATAAATGAATATGAATTTCTGAAGAGCAATATAATTATTGTCCTCTGTTTAGTGTTTGTTACTGATCCCGCTATTGCTTGGTTCATTGATTTCCAGATCACAAAACTACATTCAATAATTACATTAGGCACAAAGATTGTTAGGTTGTAAAATAAGTTTGTCTATTTGTTTGACAACATTTATCTCTGCTATAGAAAGCCAAACACTGCCAAAGAAATCATCTTGTTTAATCCTCTTGAGTTTGGTAAAGGAGACAAGTCCGGTAGTCTACGGTTAAGCCTTTATTAAAAAACCAACGTTTCGACCACACACAGGAGGTCTTCTTCAGGGTAATACTGGAGAGCTGTAAAAACCGATCGCACTATGATGGTGAGAAAAGGCGAAAGATTCGCCTTTTCTCACCATCATAGTGCGATCGGTTTTTACAGCTCTCCAGTATTACCCTGAAGAAGACCTCCTGTGTGTGGTCGAAACGTTGGTTTTTTAATAAAGGCTTAACCGTAGACTACCGGACTTGTCTCCTTTACCAAACTCAAGATACCCTATTTCGAGTCCATGTCTCTAAACTGGTGCATCCTCTTTGTAGTGGACTGAGTGCAGTTTCTTTCCTAACAAACTCATCTTGTTTAATCCTCTACCATTAACCTTTCAGAAAACAATATAATTTCTTTAACAAAGTTTAGTAGTTACACACTGGGTTAAAATAAAACAGCAGACTTGTTCCAGTCAGAAATATTGAAATGAATGTGATATTTGTGATGTTGTTAAACTTCTATGTAGCAGTGCTTTTGCTAAGGAGACAAAGCATTGCTTTGATATTCCCTTGGGAACTCTGGTAACATGACCAAAGTTCCAGCCCTAACAAAAACACTGTTTGTAGTATTGACTTTAATTCATGGATAGTTTAATAGGAAGAGCTGGAGAAAAGGAATCGCTGTAATGTCTGTGGCTTGGTGTTTGTATTTGCAACAGACAACAAGAGGTGCATTTGATAACCCAGAATACTTGGTGAGAAGACGCTACCAAGATTTCCTTTGGCTTAGAAACAAACTTGAAGAAACTCAACCAACTCACCTTATACCGGTAAGTAATTTGAAAACAGGAGAGGTTCTTTACTTGTGGTATTATTTTTCATCAGCTCCATATCATATCACATCTTTGATTCTGTTTTCATACTTACTGGCCTTGCAGCTCTTCTGTTAGCTGGCAGAGCTTTGGTGAGGATCTCAAACTGCCATTGCCAGCCGTTATGTAGAGCTGCATATGTATTTTTTGCTGTTCTGCGTGGGCTGCAGGCCAAAGTCTTTGAGATGGTCTTTGAGAATTTTATGTACTTATAATATTGTCCTCTATTTGAAAATGGTAGATCTTTGTTGTGGTACTGTTTGGTGAAATTTATTTTTCTGTTATATGATTTGCAGTTGTTTTTGAGATAGAAACGAAAGGTGACACAACACAACTCTAAACATGATAGAGCACTGCAAATTTGCTGAAAATTTGTTTTTTTTTTTGTGAATCTCTGATCTATAGCATCACCATTCTGATTGTGAACATACATTGTATCCTAGTAAAATTGTAAAATTTGACATGCATGTAGCAAGTTAATGTTGTATCATGTGGATGGGATACAGAACTACAACTTACAATGATAACAAGGTTGAGCAAATCACATGATCAGACATCAGGGACCACCAATTTGTTGCTTTGATGGTGTATAATACATTGCCCTGATTGGAGGGCTTCGAACTTTGGCGCAAGACTACCAAAAAAACAGAAAAATCAATGAATTTTTCATTGGTATCGGTCCAGGGTATACCGGATACTAGATTTATTTTCTCAACCTTTGATAAGCTGTGTTGATCAGTATTCTATTGTTTTTGTGAAGATTGGCAATACTATTGAGAGATTTGCAAAAAATGAATTTTTGGAAACATCCAAATATTTTTATTTGTGTATGCCTTTTTTCACAGCCATTACCAGAAAAACACAGTCTTCGAAGATTTGACCATTTCAGTCCAGAATTCCTCAAGACAAGACAGAAGGCCCTGAACAAGTTTCTCACCAGGATAGCAGACCATCCAGTCCTTTCATTTAATTCTGCTTTTCAAATTTTCCTAACAGCCAAGGCATGGGTAATTTACAGTTTTTGGCTTGCTGTAGTGTTTTCGTATTCAATAACCGCAGCAGCTGGTGATGGTTAACAGTAGAAGCACTAAAATTGTAGAATGTAGGTACTAAATGTGTGGTTTGCTTGGGCAAAGTCTTCAGCTTTTGGCATGTGTGGGAAAGGTGGCCAATTTGCTCAGCTATCTGAAAGTGGAATTAATGGTTTGTCGTCAGAAGTTGTCTCAAAACCAGCACATTGTTGTAGCATGTATAAAGACTTTGATGATAAAATTTTTGGTGTGTGCCAGATATTATGTCATCACACTATTTAGTGTTACATCCATGAGCTGGGTGAGAACAGGCTTCGTGTACTATGATGAAGCATTTTACTCTCCTAAGAATGAAATGCGTGATTTTTACACAGAATAAAAAATGATTGAAAAATTGTCAGGGTTGACTTTGCCCATGTAAATAATTCACAGCTTTTCATATGTAAATGTGACATGATAAACCCACCAAAATGCCAAAATAAATTGAAATCAGTGTCTATCATTTGGCATGAGGATTCACAGCTCTATTCTCTTCAAAAAATTCAAAATCAGAAAGCAAAGTGCAGAAAAAATCTAAAATTCTAAAAATAATATGTGGACGACATGAACAGCTGTGGATTTTGTTGAGGTGTTCTATCATATAACAATTGTTTGAGATACAGTTTACTAATTTATATGATGTAAAATAATAAGAAACTTTGGATAAATTTGTTGGTGTTCTAAAAGGTGACTGTAAAGTAAAGATCACTAATTCCACTTGAAGTAAGGTATCAAAAAGGAAAGAAAATTATTTCATGCAACATTTGCTTTTAGTCCGGCTGGATCATGAAAATTAGACATGATATGGTGTGTTGTTAGCTCATATTTGGTATAAATATAAATACCAAAAAGAGCTTATATGATGAGTCGGTGGCGTCTGTATGTCTGTATATTTGTGGGTATGTATGTGCAGATGTATGTCCGTCACATGCAAAGGCTCCCATACCGCCAAAGCTACCATCTCAGTCTTTGGAGTACAGGTAGATGCATGGGTTGAGATGTGAATTTGTTCAAATGAACACGTCAGTGTCAAAAATGTGCAAATGAGGTAAGAAAAAGGGAAATCCTGCAAATTTACAGGAGTGATGGCATGTCAGTGACTTGAAACTTGTCCACTGACTTGAGTCATTTCCTGTCATTGTTTATGAACTGTTACATATTAACAGACCTGCTCAAACCATTGACAGTAGAGGGGAGGAAGACCGTCAGTAGAGGGGAGGAAGACCGTCTATGGTCAAACTAAGAGGGGCTAGCTGCCTTTCTGCTATGCATGTTGCTAAAGTTGACCTCCAGTACCTAAAGTTTCAGACCTTAATTACTTTTGTCATTCTTGTTTTTCTTGTTTAAATATTTCTTGTTGTTTTTCTGGTTGTACTGTGCAGAAATCATTGTCATAACATCAACGTAGAATTTTCCTGCACTGAACAGATAGAAACAACATTTATTGTTGATCTTTGGTACCCATACTGGTATATACCGATTCTGATCAAATTTGAGCGACACCGTATAATTGCGGTATTTTTTTTGATGTGGTGAAGTTTGACTTCATAAAATTAGTTGCATGGCGTGGATCTTATCACATAGAACACCAACATCTGTATGCAGTGTATTTTTAATAACGATAGTAATAATAATGATAATAATAACCATAATGATAATTTTTGTAGTAGTAGTAATTTCTAGTAAATCTCTCTAACCTATCACAATTCTGTTATACTGATATTGTGATTTCAAGTCCTATATGAAACTTTGCAAAAAGATTAAAAAGTTGGAAAAGTTGAGTATGGAAAACCTCTTGTTCTGCCTGTAAAAGGCATTATGGTCAAATAAAGTTTGAATCCAAAGCGGGAAGATTCTTTATGAATATTGTTGACAATATTTTACAAAGAGTTTCAAAACTGGTGTATCCTTGGACAATTTTGCGTATGCCTTTAAAAAGTGACATTTTTTGGATGAATCACTTTTCTTTGGTGCACCAAATACAGTATGGTTAAAAACATTCTCTCAAAATTTATGAGAAAAGCAAAAATGTATTCATTCCACATGCTCTTTCAAAGATTTAAAAATGATGTTCTGTCATTTGTGTGTACAGGAGCTCACAGCTCACAAAAAACAAGGACCTGGCATTTTCAGCCGGATGGGCGACTCTGTACGGAACGTTGCGGCAACTTATATGCTGAAGGGTCGGAGTCCGGAATACACCATGATGGGAGAGTATGTGGGAACATTCAGTGAAAAACTGGGAACAATAAATCGAGTATCAGAGAGGATTATTAAAGAAAATCAAGGTGAGGGGAACCATGGCCAGTTACAGGTATGTGGCATGGCATAACCGTACCATCCCTATTTCTGTATGTTGTGATAAAATATTTTGAAATCCCTGAAAGTATTTCTGATTATTGACCAATGTACTATTCTCACAGATTGTTGGTTTATAAACCCACTTTCTCTTTTTTTCTCATTGCAGAATATATAAATGAACTTGGGGAATACAGTCCAGTGTTTAGCCTATGGTCCAACTCTGAAATAGAACTAGCTGAAACAATGACCTGCATGGCAAATTGTATAGAGAAATGCCAAGAGGCAGTCCAAGAATTGGTGAGTTTTGGTCAGCAGTGAGTGTATATGGGCTTACATGATAAAATCTAATCTGGCGAAAGTTTTTAAATAATGAACATAGGTTACCAACTTCAGCTTGTAACAGATGTTGTTCAATATAATTCATCACTTGTGAAGATTCTTTTTTTCCACTATAAGAAGGAATAAATATTGTGCCTTTTTTGTCTTTTTTATTAGAATGATGAGCAGGAGCAATATTTCTTACCGCCTGTGAGGGAGTATTTATTATATGCTGATTCTATTAAGGTGAGTATACCAAAGTATGTATACCAAAACTGAGAGTGTGTTTCTGTCCCTAATTCTAGTCTCTATAAAGTCTTATCAAGACTAGTCTACAAAGAATGTTGATGTGTCAACCAAAAATTCTTTCTTCATAAGATTTTTCCTAGCAATCAAAATCTTTTTAAAAACGCAGAATGGTGTATGGGATGAAGGATGACCCCATACATTATCTGTGTTCTGATTGGTGTGGTCACATGATTTGGATTATTGCTGCATGTAATTATTGCAGGCGTATGGAGATGCAGAAATGTCCCCTAATATAGCGTTACATGTAGTTTGAGAAATCCTATCTTCATTGTAAATTCATGAGCAGAATGAACTCGTGTATACAGAAGATAAAATTAGGGCTTTTTTCTGATTGAAAACATGATAGAAGGAAAATTCTTAACTTTATTGAAAACTGTACACGATTTGTGTCATGAAGTACATAGATTATAGATAATGAGATGATACACAACTAGGCAGATATAAAGACATGCTATGAAAGTGCTAATGCCTCGTTCAGGCATCCTTATGTACTTGATTCCTTTCAGAAAAAAACATTCATCCCGGAAATTTTCTTTCGTAAGGTTTATAAAATGAGTTTATTGGTGACGGACCACGTTTTATGTTAGGGAGTCTGGTCAGTAGTCTAGTCCTCATCATCAAAGCTATGTTTATTGAGATGAAACTCACATCCGCGTCTTCTAAATTTTTTTGTTCTTCATTGGTCTTTTGTTTTCAGTCAGTACTAAAGAAGAGAGACAGTATACAAGTGGAGTACGAGCTGTCACAAGAGGAATCTTCAAAAAGAAAGAATGAACGGGAACAGGTTGGCTTGTGTAGTCCATGTTTTTGCCCTGTGTATATACTATATCATTCCTTGCTCTGCCAATGATTAGCCAGATCAGTGTCCCCAGTTGCCATCCCATCACCCATTTTCCGTCTTCCAACTGTAACCCTTTGTGGCCAGAATATGCTGATGTGATTATTGTCAAGTCGGAAGATTAAAAATCTTCCACACTTTATTTATTGTGCGTAGGGCTTTACTCCATGCCATTCTCCTGAACCAAGCATGTCCAGCGACATTTGGATTCCTGTAGTTGGAGAAAATTTTAAACATTGAATTGAAACTTCATATGAACAAGTGATTTGCTGTAAAATGTTCCAACATTTGAGTGCTGTAATTTTTTCCGCCAAAATTTTAGTGCAGCATTTTTACCAACTTTTATGAATTTTTCTGTAATTTTCTGATAATTTTTGATCAAATGGACATCACATTTCAATTTTTACACAAATCAGAAAAAAATTAGGTGGAGTATATTTTCATGAGGTGACAAAAATTGACTTTGGCACTCAAAGGGTTAATAGGAACATGATCATCAGGAGTTGTTGCATTGTCATCTGTGCTGTAGCTCCTCTCTGATAAAACATCAACCCTCCACCCAAAATTGTTTGCTGTGATAAGGTATCCAGCAGAGTTTGAACTTTCAAAAGAAATGGTGATATTTTTCAAGCTAGTCTTACTTTACATGTTTTTGGTGATGGTGAAATCTTCTGTTTGATAACAGTTAAGAACTATGTTCAAACTTAGGTCCAATTCAATCATGGTTCTCAAGCCATGGTTAGGAATATCTACATAGCTGTAGCTTGCATATACTAAAACCTCATATAATCTTGCCATAACTTATAACCCTTTAGATTTTAATGATAAACGGTCATGTAAGTAATGGCAACTGTTAAATGGTTCTCCCAGCACAAGCTGTAGCTACCTATTAATTTCATCTACCCATCTATTTCTCCTATGTACTAACCCCCCCATGACCGCTAATGCTTGATACCTTGTACCAGCACTGTCAGGCTCCTGCAGTCACTCCATTCTGTTACTGTCGCTCAGGTCAAGATTTCAGATCCCAGTTATTCCATAAGCTCAATCACCGGAAAGAGACCTGATGAAATCAAAGAACAGAAGATGGCCAAGCTCGAGAGAGCAATCGAAGAGGTAGAGTGTACCCCTTAGACTTTTTGAAACCCATAATGCTTTTTTTTTTGCTTTCTTTATTTCTTGAATGGCGACACTTGTACTTAACTGCAATGTTTGATCCGAATTCCTACCTCTCTTAGGCATTATGCATGTTGCAATATATATTTCTATGTGAAAACCTGCTTGTTTTTCACTGCCAGCACTTATTCTCATGCTTGATTCTATCTTTTGATAACTGTAAGATGTGTGCTTTTTTTCCCCTATGGTTTCGTGTGAGACCTTCACAATGACAAACTTGCATAATGTGCTTTGCAAGGCAAATTAATGTCTCCCCTCATTAAGACTGACACAATTCACCCATGCACAAATAGATAGGAAATAAAAATCCGTCAAATTCGCGTAATCCTGAAAAATTGCTCATCATGGCAGCCCAAGTAATTTCCTGAAGCAAGACAGGGTGTGGTCAGATACAGAGGGATTTTTCTCACAAATCCTGGCAAGGTAGCTTTTTGTGGGAGAAAACTTTATTGGCATTTTTGTGCGAAATTTTTGTCAGTATTTTCAGTGTTTCATTACTGTTATATGTAATCAGTGTATTGTTGTGTTCCAATGGAGTATCTGACCTCCCTATTTTTACCCCTTTGCATATTTATTGCACCTACACCTGGTGAAAAATGGGTTTAGATCACATAATAAGTTAACACCTGAAGTACATGTGACATATTTCTGCACACGGCATACAACTTATATGCTAAAGCCACAGTCCTCAGTGCCTGGTTCTAGCATTGGTTCTTGTTGGCAATGGCTATTAAACATGGTTTTAGTCCTTTGTTTTCCTGTTGAAATCTTTTCAAGTTAATCACGTTAATTTTAGATAAAGCTGATGAGCATCCTCCACCTTTTAGTGCTGTTAGGATTGAATGCAATGGCATGAACTCATCAATACAGTATTTGTATGATAGTGGTGTGTGAGTTAATGTACCGGTATTTGTCCAAGAGGTTGATGACTGTGCTGTGTAAAATGTGATATTAACGTAGAATGCGCCTCAGAGACAGAAATTTGGACTCATATTTTTACAATACTTATTTGGTCTACCACTTGTTGGAGCTCATTTTGAAGCTCATTGAGTTAATAAAATTTCCACCAGCTTATTTTTATGAAAATCAAAAAAAAATTTTACTTTTCCCCATAGAGTTGGATGGCGGCCATTTTGAATTTAAAGTGTCTACAAATATTGTAGTACTATATTTTGCATGGTGACTCATGATTTTTACTCTTGATTTCAAAAGGGAATGGTTTAAAGTTTCCTTATGGAAAATTTGCAAGCACACCATATTGTTTACAATATACAGAGATATAATCGACAAATGAATTCTCCTCCAGACTGAATTCAGTTGTCAACCATAAATTTGACATTACACATGTATATTGACTGTATTGTCAAATTGAATATGAGGCAGTTTGGCAAGATTTTGAGATCAGAAGTGAAAACAAGAATATGTATTTTACAAACAGAACAAAAGGGATGGAAAATATTGAAAAGTTACTGTTGATGCACATGCTATACTCTCACATTCATTATTCAAATGCTTGTTGTAAGTCTTCATAATATTCCATTTAGATCACTGAGGGAGGTGTTGGGAATTTTAGTGACATTTGATATCTATACAGATGTGTAATGTGTGAAATGGCAGTTTATTGTTAATTAGAATACCTAAGATCAGGGGCTAAGATAGCCAATAGCCTGTGATTTATTTTCAAATCTTAAAAGAGAGTTATTAATTAGTGGTTTCTGAAATCATTATTTGTGGATTCCTATTTTGTAAATGCAAGGGCAGCATTTTCTAGAATGGACTGTTGGTACAAACACTCCTTATGACCTTCACATCCACCAAGGTCAGCAAGAAAGCCCTGCGGATTACAACGACATCTAAGAAAATGAATATGTTGAGATATTTTTGGTGATTCATGTAATACTTACAGAGAGATCAACTAGTAGTATCACCAGTGAAATTTAGCGTAACAACAGTACGAGACAACGCAGGTCTCTGTCCATAAATTCATTGATTTTGATGATGAGAAATAAGTGCAGTAGGTACAGAAACTCTCGTTGCCAGTCGGTAACCTATGGCTGTAGTTCAAACAACACAAAGGCACAGAAACTCTGTTGCTAGGTGACTCATTTTGCTTGTATACCTTCTTACATTACAGGTAGACAAACAAGTGACCTTTTTACACGACAAGACAGAGTGTGCAAATGCTGATCTCAAAGCAGACATGGACAGGTGGCATAAAAATAAACGCAAGGACTTCAAAGATCTCTTTATTGGCCTTGCAGATAGAGAAATCAAATTTTATCAACAGGTCAGTACTGTGAATAGAGTTTTTTATGCAAGAATTAAAAAAAAATTCATCTGAAGAAGTGCGTTGCAGGAGCGCCCTCAAGTGACAGCACTGGAGGCATTCTTGCGTAAAATTTTCAGTCTTAATGCTGGTTGGTATGCTAATGTGTCAATTATCAAAGGACAATTAGTGCAAAAGTCTACCTATTGGCATATTTTTGAGTATATGGTGTGGTTCTACAAGAAAGTTTACGTAGACTGACAAAGATGTCCACAGATGTGAAATACGATCATTTCATGACACACAAATCTTGAACTTCAAATCTTTTTTATATATTCTTTCCAAGGAAGAGCATGCAGTTTCCTACTCTGTACTGTGTAACTTAGTTATTTATTGACTTATTTATTTATTTATTTGTTTATTTATTTATTTGCTTATTTCTTTATTCACAGACTCTTTCAGCATGGGAGGAAGTTATTCAGCATCTTCAGAAAGAGAACGCAGAGTGTGCTAACGATACAGAGGCCAAAGACGCCGAGTAGGGCAATGGGCAAGAGCAGTAGACAGACAGACTGACAGACAGACAGACAGACAGATTGACAAATGGATTAAAGGCAGTTTTATAAAATACATGGTTTTACCCTGTATAAATTTACGTATCTAAGTGTACAGAGGAAGAGACTAGTTTAGCATAGATAGCAATGCAATTAATACAGAACTGATCTCTCTGTGTGGGATGGACAACACAGCTGCTGTGTTTATTTTGATAAACACACCAAGTAATGGCATTAGGATTTGTCATTTAAATAGGCCATTATGTAGAATGCTTTTTTTTTCCATTAAAAAACACTTAACAAGATGATCAAACACAGCAGCTTACACAGATTCATTGTATTGCAATTACATGTGTATGTAGGTAGAATAAGCAGTTAATTTTATCAACACTGAGGGCGCTCGTCACATCACCATTGCACTTTTTTTTTCATTTGATCATAGATATTGAAGCGAGATGATTTATGTTAAATCAAATGGAACAAGCACTGGTTAAAAGTTGCTAAATGACTCAAGGTACTTTTGATGGATGTATAATTTACCTGATGTAAGGTAACTCCTTGTTCAGAAATAGAATGTTTTGATTTAATAGAAAATGCATGAAAACCATGAACTGTACATGTGATTTTTGGAATTTCACTTACGTTTTACAATATTTGGTCAGTTAACTATCTTATTCACAGACAGGGTATGTTAGGAGTGCTTTCCCAATGATCTGCCAAAAACGCAAATTGTGATCGATAGGATTTCAGTTAATAAAGTCACAGAATGTTACTTTATAAAACAGCAAACAAGGAACAAAAGTATTAAAAGACATTTCTATAATCTTGCAATATTTTGTCCTCGGTCTTGAAAACTGAGAAGTCATTTTAATTCAAACTTAGCACCAGGAAAACAATGTGTTTAGATTATGATGTTGTATGAAAACAGTTGATGGGATAAAGTCGCTTATGTTTCTGTCGACTGTCTGTCAAAATTTATAGTGTGACAGTAGTATCAGTAGGCAGACATTAACATTAATTGTGATAGATACTGATGAATTTGATCTTCTCAGTAACGATAAATGTAAGGTCATCAGATATCTGTTGTGTTAAGACATTATGTCAATTCTAAATTTCTGCTGATTCTGTACAGCTATGGTTTAGTTCCAGTTCCTGTACTTTCTCAAGACTTTCACTTGTGACAACAAATAGCATCTTTTGAACAAAGATTCAAATTTAAATACAGGTATATCTTCTTAGGGCCAAATACCTTGGTATTGGGAATTCCTATTGTATTCAGTACTGTGGTTTGTCATACGTTATCAGTAAACTAGGGGAAAGGATTCTAATGAATATCTCTCAGTTAGACATCTTCTATTTAAAAAAGATAAAAATGAAAAACGTCAAAGCTTTTCTGTATGTTGTTATTCTACTGTCAGTGATTATAAATAATTCATTAAAAGTGTTGATGAAATGTACAAGAATAAAAGAAACTTCTGAAGACAAATTTACAGGAGTGATCCTTATTTGCATCATAGACCCTTGTCTGAAGGGTCTCTGTTTACACAGATTTCTGTGCTCATAACCCTCTGTGCTTCAGTCCAATTTCCAAAGTCCAAGTCATCTCCCTCTTTCCCTCGATACCAACAGGACACGTTCACACACCGACAGATTTTTCCCTTCAATTGTAAAACCTATGATCAAAGGACGTGGAATCAGCTTTTAAATTCTTACTATGTGTAATGTCCTTTGTTCTAATATTTTGCCTGAATCTTGAGCCAGATGTTTAAAGGAAGTGAACAACAACAAATAATAATAATACCTAATGTGTCAAATTAAAAAACTGGGTAAATATAAAACAATGTGAAAGGTGCAATTTAAAATGTTAATCATAACGAAATGTAATGAACTCAGACATTTAATATGCAAATGTTGGGACTGGGGCACTTGGAGGGTGCATTGAAAATATAAGATGTTATAAATATTGGGCACACAGAAAATTAAAAAAAATGTTATAAAAGTGGGGTGCCCTATGGGCACGCTGAAAATGAAAAGTGATGTCTTAAAGTACTATAAGCCATGTTATGTTAACATCATGTCTGCTGGCAACCATTTTTATCTTTTTTTTTGCCATCTTTGGTTTGATTTCCTTTACAGAGAGCCTTTGGAAATATTTTTCTTTTAAATCTTCTAACACCTCCTCCCTATATCAAATGGCCCACCCCTCGGTGTGGGGGATGGGACCATAGGCGCCTGTGGGTTGGCTGGAGTAGTCTGCTAGATCGATCAATTTTAATCTCTGCTCGATCTATCGGTCCCGTGCTCGATCTACTCGCCACTGCAACCTAATTGCGGCCAGATCGAGCACGGGACCGCTTGATCGAGCAGAAAATCGATCGATCTGCAGACTACCCAACCCACGGGCGCCTGTGGATGGGACGGAACAGTGTCGGCTTTTCGAATGTTCATTTGTCAGCACTGACCTCGACTAACCTTTGACTCCTTGCAGAACTTTAAGCGCGCGCATTACAGTACAAGATGGCCGCTCTGCCTGAAACAAAGATGATCGGTAACAGTTGTGTACGCGTTTAATTTGACTGTGTACGACCGTGTCCTCCTGCAGAAACGATAAAAGGTAAGTTTCAAGGGAGAAGAAGTGGATGATAAGTTAAAATCTGTAAGGGCTACAGGTATCGAGAAACTTTGGTTCACGCGAGTACCGGAAGTGTGGGAGAGGAAGTTGCGGTGTACGGTCGACACATGTGTAGCGTGTATGCCCTCCATCATACTTACCATAGCATCTTCTACATTTACCATCGCATCATGCAAGGACCGAGATACTCGAAACACTGACTAAAAGGGTGGTTGTCCTTAACGGGTATTATAGGGGTAGCTCATCGTAAGGGTAGCTCCAAATCCCCAACTCTGACAGTTTGTTCCAAATGCACTCCGAGTCCAAGACTGGTCCCAGTCGGCACGTTGACGTCTGCCTCCTCCTTGACAGGTCCCAGTTTATTTCCACAAGTTCCAGGACTGGTCCCAGTTGGCCTTCGGGACCGGTCCTTTACATACACTCACTTATGGTTAAAACCAATGACCTGAATGTATTTTTACGCATATTGCCATTTCTCGTCATTTTTTAGCTACTAATAGTATTATAGTCTACACAGTTTTCGGACAGGGTAGTGAATTTCGCCCAGAGCCGTTTCGTAAATGACGAGCACTACGAAATTGTATTACTATACCTTTTGAAACTTAATTATGTTTATCCTCAAACTGTAAACATGACGAAAGTGGTATTTAGGGGGTCAAAGTTGCCAAATTGTTGACCCAATGTTGAGTGTGGAGTAATCGGACGGCTATCGCAGTATTTGGAATGTGATTGTAGGCCCGTAGGGGCTAAATATTGATATTTTGAAACTTCAAACCCCTGATTTTCAATTTCGATGTGTTTAGAAAACTGTTTGTAAAAATTTCGATGAAAAATATGATTATGAGAAACTTATGGTGCCACATCATATGCTCATCGATTATGCACATATCTAATTTTAGACTGGCCAATAGAGCTAGAACTCTGATTTTTGGTACATAGGCATAGCTATGGGAGCAAATATTTTTGACAAAATGTCATATGACCTCGATGACCTTTGACCTCAAATATACTTAAATGCCTATAAATCAACAACGTAAAGTTGGCGTCATCCTCATCCTCATCCTCAGCCTCTGGTGGCCTTTCTAGCTGACGCTGAAAATGACGCTACTCAGCATCAGCTTCAGCGTCGTATCCGAAGGTATTGCGAAAGTTACTCTACCCGATAACGGATTTATGATTAAATTCTCCCATAACTTAAGTAAATAACAACTCCATTCTTTCTCAACGTTCTTTTGAATCGTAAAACTGGTTTGGAGGTAATATTTTCTCGTTAGAATATCTCATACAGACCAGTTTTTTGGAAATGTTTGTAATTTACAGATCTGTGATGTGTTTGTTGGTATCCTCTCAACTCTTGTGTTAAGATTTTCCAAAAATTGGTGCAAAAAAAGGTATACATGGTCCAAAATGTGTAAAATCGCCACCATGAGAGGTGATATGAAAGCCCTAATTTTTTAACTCGTACAACTATGACTTGAGGCCTGAAAGTCAATGTATTATACATGTAACCTTTGAACTTTAAGGGCTACGAATGTTGTGTTGTAACTACATCGTGTAAAATGGATATTTGAGGAGAGGTTAATAAATATTATGAAATACAAACCCCACAGTGTGTTTTGATTAACATTTACTGTGATATGAAACTTGGAACACATTTTTAAAGTTGGTTTTACACTTATCATTCCATCAGACGCATTCAGGAATAATCGGATCTGACGCTGGTGAAGCTGACGCTGTAGCGTCATCCTCATCCTCATTTTCATGTGACCCCTGAGGCTGAGGATGAGGATCAGTATGTCGCCAACTTTAAGCTCGTCTATAAATTAGTGGCCACAACAGCTGTGAAGTTCACATTTGGTGGCATTGTAGACCTTACAGTGCCACATCATATGACTCATTAATTATGCACATATCTAATTCTAAGCTGGCCAATAGAGCTACAACTCTGATTTTTGGTACACAGGCTTATCTATGGGAGTAAATATTTTTGACAAAATGTTACGTGACCTCAATGACCTTTGACCTCAAATATACTGTAAAGTTCATATTTGGTTTCATGGTAGACCTTTTGGCGCCACATAATATGCCTCATTAATTATGCACATATCTTATTTTAATTTCTACGCTGGCCAATAGAGCTAGAGGTCTGATTTTTGGTACACAGGCATATCTACGGGAGCAAATGTTTTTTACAAAATGTCACTTGACTTCAATGACCTTTGACCTCAAATTTAGTTCTTTGCTTATAAATCATTAGCCATAACATCTTTAAAGTTCATATTTGGTAGCATGGTAGACCTCATAGTGCCATATTAATCAAATCCCTTATTAATTATGCACATAAGTAACTCTGGGCTAGGCAATAGAGCAGGAGGTCCGATTTTTGGTACACAGAGATTAGGCCAAAAAAAAGAAGAAATGTTTCTGGTCAGCGCCCGTGTCACTTGAACAACAGCGCGTCACCCTTTTTTTTCTGTTTGTGGCTGACACCAAACCAAAATGGCTGAAGAGAAAGAGAAAATTCTTTGGGGGTATAATCAGTGACTGCATGAACAGTATATACAGGGAAAGACACTTATGGTGGGATTTGTATGGTGGGAAATCAAAGTAATGGTTAAAATGTAAATTTACTTGTCCAATTTTTCACTAAAGAATGTTTTATAAAGCTGTAAAAGACTATATCCTGTAATGGGTAGAATTTAAAGAAAACCAGAGAAAATAGGAAGCCTTTTTAGGTCAACAAATTTCAAGATTTACAGCTAGTGGGGCTTTCATATTCAAAGAAAAACTTCTAACAGTTCACATTTTTGTATGTTTACTTTCTTGGGGCTTAATGTGCAAATAATAACAGCCATTTCAATTGTACCTTCAAGGTATTATTGCAGTCAAAAATTTTAACTTATCTATAAAGAAAGAAAAAAATCTGTAGCTATAAAGGAATGTTTTGAAGCTACTGAAAAATAATGTACTTCTTTGTCATGTTTTTACTGCGCTTATATCATACACAAGCCCTATGAAGTTTGGATTACCATTGCTCTATACCAGTATCCTATGTTTTTAGCTACTATAGACTATAGTCTATAGAAGCTATTGGGATGGATATCCGTCCGGCGTCAGTCTGTATGTATGTATGTATGTATGTATGTATGTATGTATGTATGTATGTATGTATGTATGTATGTATGTATGTATGTATGTCCGTTTGTGAGGCGTCCGTCCACTCAAATATCTTGAGAACCGCAGTACTTACTGATTTGATATTTGTTGTGTAGATGAAAAATATGATTTTGAGAAACTATTTTTTTAATTTTTTGATATTGTTGAAAATAGGCAAATTAATGCCAAAAAGGTGTTTTTGGTAAAAAATCTTCTTCTTCATAACCGCTGGTCAGACAGCTTTGTTATTTGGTATACAGGTCCCTAGGGATAACCCAACTTAGATTTGTTCAAATTGTGATGAAATATGCAAATGTGTATTTTTAAGGAATTTTTTGTCATTTTTGGTCAAAGTTTGACTTACATTGTATGTAATTCTTGTACTGTATAAACCCTATCAATTCACCCAGAAAAAAATAATTAATATGATTTTAAATAATTGAATTAATTAGGAAATCATTAAAGCCAAAGTAATTTAGTGTGGAATTATCAGAAAGTTCAACTTTTTTTGACAGTTCATTGTGAATTGAGGATTAAAACATGTAAAGGCAACTTTCCTGAATCCCAACTTTGATATATTCTGAACCACCATTTATGTTATCTAAAAGAAATTGCTCATAATAGTTTGTCATGATAGGGTGGTCAAATAAATAGAGATAGAGAAAGTTCTAATTTCCATTTATGGTTGATTTGGTAAGGATAAAATAAGATTACTTTTTGAGGAAAAAAATAGAGTGATCAATTAAAAGAGTGGTCAAAGTGATAGGGTTTTTATGGTAAAGCTGGGCTGTAAGATTCCTCATGTGCTATTTATAGCAATTATGCAATCTGTGTAAACAGTGCAATGAAAGTGTAACATGATTCCTTATAATGGTTTTGATGACCTTGAACTTCTTAAGTTTCAAACATTTGTCTCTTCAGTGTGCTTTCTCTGAGTACGTACAGTCTCAACTTATTCAACAGGACTTACTTACAATGTTAATTTGAAAGTTAAAATGTGCTTGGTTAATAGGATGAAAATACTGATATTAAAAGATAACCAGCTCAAGATTCTTTATAACCCGACAGATATGCTGTTTTTTTATGACGTAAATCTTGATTTAAGCAAGTCTTGTTTACTTTAATTAGAATGTAATTAACTCTCGTTTATTTGCTATTATAGACTAATATAGTCTGATGAAATATGCAAATCTGTATTTTTACGGAATTTTTTTCCATTTTTGGTCAGGCCATCCTGAAATGAGCTATCAAAGATATCCACCTTCTTCATCAATACATGTGTCACAAAAGGTTATTCACTACATAACACAGCAGAGCTCTGTCAACTGTTGAGTCGCTTGTTTTTTCAAAACCGCTGGTCAGACAGCTTTAATATTTGGTTTACATGTCCCTAGGATGACCTTAGTGAGATAATTTCATACAGTCAGGAAATACTTAATTTTGTATCCATATCTATAGTAGCTTCAGGGATTTTGGCCCTATGTTCTATTAACCTAGGTGGTCTTGTTAATGCTCATGCGCAGACTAAATAGAATTTTAACCAACAACCTAAGGCGTAGGTGGTTTTCAAGTGTCTGGGAAGCTGAATTTCCCGATGTCAAACTCGCTCCAATTGCTTCTTGACAGTCATTTTAGAATGGGAAAATTCACAAACAGAGAGGTTGGTCACCACGGACAAGTAACTTTTGGCTTATTGACCTGAAAGTTAAGTCAGTGTTCATTGAAAATTCAAAGACTGGACCCGTTGACACCAAAGCTTGCTCATGACTTTCATTGCATGCGATATGCGGTCTTGCCACAATGCCACTCACTGTCACTCAACAAGTTAACATTGAAGAGTACGTTCTAGTAAATGTCCCTTTTTTGTGGTGATTTTTCACCACTGGACTGTATTTTTACATCATTGTAAACGTTCATAAAAAGCACAAAAACCGCTGTGTTTCTTTTTTTACCGTATCGACATATTGTGAGGATGTTGGGAATCACGTGTATGGTGTAGCTCCGCCCACCAACTGCTTTACTTTCTGTTGCTTTGTCTAATTCTTTATCTGGGTAGCGAAGTGAATCTGAATCTGTATCCCAGCGTAAACCAAGTACATTTGCTATGCTATCTGAACACGGAATATTCGCCTTTGCAACAATTTCTTTCAACTCAGCGCAGTTAGTAGCCCACTCGCGAAGATTAAAGCCGCTTGATTTCATGAGATTAATTGCCTCGGTATGATAATCTATGAGTTTCTGTTCAGAGTCGCGTCCACTCAAAACATTATCAACATAGATATTTTTGCTTAGATCTACGGCAGTTTCAGATCCATCATTTTCTAAGTGAAACTTGACGGTTGCGTTCAAAATGAACGGCGAACATGCGGCACCAAACAACACGACTTTAAAGCGGTAAATACGAAATGGACTGTTTGGATCGTCAGGGTCCGATAACCACATGAATTTAGTGAAATCACGATCGGACTCCTCTAGGCCTACTTGTAGGAATGCCTTCTCAATATCTGCGGAAACGCCAAATTTGTGCATGCGGAAACGGAGCATAATCGAAGCAAGATCATTTAGTAGTGATGGCCCTGCATCTAAGGGACGGACATTTAAACTGGGGTTGTTTCCGACCTTGCAGCTGCAGTCGTAGATTATTCTGATAGGCGTTGTATCGGAATTTTTCTTTACAGGATGATGAGGTAAATAATGGCCTGAACTTACATCATCATTAGTAACTATCTCTATGAAACCGCGTTCCAACTGATTTGTGATTAGTTTGTCGTACACTTGTATAATCTCCGTTGTTAATCTTTGTACCATCGCGCGGGTTCGTTTTTCGCAAACATTTCTATTTGTCGGCAATGCGGGGTGATCTTGGCCAATGTAATGAAAAGTCAATGTAATGAAAAGTTTGGTGAACGTACGCTCTACCAGCTGAACAGCTTTTTCATATGGAAAATCAGCGTATGGTATTTAACTGGTGGTATTATTTGAACTGCATTTTATTGAAAGCGATTACATGAGTCTTTTCGTCAATGCTTCATGCAATTTTATGAAAGATCTTATGGAAATGTTCACAATGATTTTTTTTTTGGTTTAAGTCCGTGATCCCTCACCAGAAAATTGTTCTCGTGAATTCGATTTCTAGGTAATTTTTTTTCACTTGTCCGTCGGGCAAGTGGCATCGGAGGTTCACTTGCCCGAACGCGACTTTCACTTGCCCCGGGCAATCGGGCAACCCTTAGTGTCTTTCCCTGATATATGCGACTATATTGATATAACTATAAAACTGACCCTCCTCCCTACCTTCAGGAAAAAAAATAAATAAAATAAAATAAAATAAAGTGCACGTCGCCGCACCATTTTTTAAAGAAAGACCTGACCAGAAACATTTCTTTGTTTTTTTTGCCTTATTATCGCAGCAAAGATTTTTGACAAAATGTCACGTGACCTCAATGACCTTTGACCTTAAGTTTACTTCTATGCTTCTTAATCAGTAGCCACAAGGGCTATTATCTTTTTTCGGTGTGATGGTAGACCATATGGTGCCACATCCTTTTCCTCATTAATTATGCACATATATAATTTTGAGCTAGCCAATAAACCTAGTAGTCTGAGATTAGGTAGACAGATGTAAAACTACTAACAAAAGTTTTGTTGAAAAAAACATATGTTACTGAGATGACCTTTGCCCTCACTGATGACATTTGCCTTCTTTTTCCAACTTAAGATTGCTTTGGCCCCGGTATCGCTGCTTGCAGCCATATTTTTTGACATTCTTGAAAATATGCAAATTAGTGCAAAAAAGGCATTTTTGGTAAAAATCATCTTCTTTAAACCGCTGGTCAGACAGCTTTGATATTTGGTATACAGGTCCCTAGGGATAACCCAACTTAAATTTGTTCAAATTGTGATGAAATATGCAACTATCTATATTTTAAAGGAATTTTTTTATCATTTTTAGTCAAAAATGTATTTCATCAAACCACTTGTCTCACAGCTTTGATATTTGGAATACAGGTTCATAGGGATGATCAAAATATGATAAATTCAAATTATGATGACATCTACAATTTTGTATTTTTGGGGCAATTTTTGTCATTTATAGTCAAAAAAATTATTTCTCAAAATCTACTCATGTGATGGCTTTCATATTTGGCATACGGGTTCCTACAGATGGAGTAAATATGATATATTGAAATTATGATGAAATCTGCAATTACGTATTTTTGGGTCAATTTTTGCCATTTTTTGTATAAAAAATTTGTTTCTAAAAAACTACTCGTCTGACACCTTTGATATTTGGTGTACAGGTTTCTGGTGGGGGGGGGGGGGGGGTGTCTTTACTCTTAGTGTGATATATTGAAAGCTGATTTTTGTATTTTTGGGTCAATTTTTGGCCGAAATCTTTGTTTCTCAAATGTTACTCATCCGATAGCTTTGATATTTGATATAGAGCTTCCTAGGGTTTATCTTAATGTAATATATTGAAATTGTGATAAAATCTTCAATTTTGTATTTTTGCAGCTAATTTTGCTATTTTTTGGTCAGGCCATCCTGAAATGAGCTATCAAAGATATCCTCCTTTATCATCAACACATGTGTCACAAAAAGTTATTCTCTTCATATACAGCGGACCTCTGTTGACTGTTAGGTCGCTTGTTTTTTCAAAACCACTGGTCAGACAGCTTTAATATTTGGTATACAGATCCCTAGGATGACCTTAGTGAGATAATTTCATACAGTCAGAAAATACTTAATTTTGTATCCATGTCTATAGTAGCTCCAGGGACATTGGCCCTATGTTTGTGAAATGTTGACTCAGCTCCTTGTTGATCAATGGCATCCAAGAATATAGTCTTGAGAACTATCATCACTTTCAGTCCCCAATCCAACAGAGAAAAACATAAAACTGAATAAAAAATCAAATATTAATAATTGTGCCCACAACAGTAAGGTTTAACTTAGATGATAGAAACATTTGAAAGAAGGTGTAAAGTAATGTGAAAGCATTAACAATGACTTGGAATGAATGGCATATATTTCTCCTTCATTGTCAAAGAAGTCTTGGAGGTACACATTAATGCTCAGCTGATGATGGCTACTTATGCTGATGCAAATAAATTTACTGTGTGCCACTTAGTTTTGAGGGATGTTGAAATTATTCCAGAAGTTTACTTCATCTCGTTGCCAGGCTTGCTCCGCAGTCTTTCTTGTGATGCTTATAAAAAGAGCGCGAGATCAAATCGCCAAAACCAAAGGCAGAAAAAGAGAACAAAAAAAGTCCAATTACTTATTGTCAAACATAATCTAGGGGAAAGAAATGCATAAAACTTTATCCATGAAGAAACAATTTTTTACACAGAAAAATGTTGTAAATCGACTCAGGCTCAGACACTTCTGGGTAGCTAACACTTGCGCTCAAGCTTGATGGATGGATCTGTCAGGTCTGATCACAATCTCAGCATAAAAAATACACGCCTAGTGAAGGAAACATTTCAATGAAAACACACTGAACTTTTAATCCCATTACTTACATATACAGTACATGATTGGCTCTTGGCTTATACCTCATAACATATACCGTACGCGATTGGTTTCTGCCTAGTAACCAGGACTGTATTTTGTCACAATTTACTATATGTTACAAATGGAACTATTTGCAGGATCTTTGGCCTGAAGTATAAGGTCACAGATGCACAGAAATAAAGCATCATGTCTCAAGTTGTATGCACAACAGCGTGCAGACAGATAAAGTTGTAACGTCACGGTGCAGTTTTTGATTCACAAGTTTGGCTAATGTATGCAAAAATCTTCTCACCAAATGCTACTTTTTTTTTCACATTTGCGATTTTGCAAGCAGGCAGTGCAAAGTCTACTGCAAACACTGCCAGTACGACAATGTTCCTGTACTTGACTATCGTCTTTGTAATTTTTGTTTGCCCGACATGATCACCAACTTTCAACACCACATTTGTAATGTCTTACTGACGCAACATCATCACAATTTGATTGCCGTAGAGTGCATTTCGAGCCAACTGGGAGTTCCAGTTGGCTGTCCCAGTTAGGGGTTTGAGCTACCTTACACACCTGCCCCTATGAATAAGTGTCAATTATCATCAACGGAAATTAGAGTGCCGTTCATATTGTCAATGACAACATGCTGATACTTCCATGATGACACCAAAGTCAAAGAAGTGAACCCATCCAATGCTGTGATCATTGAAAGCGGAAAATGGTTGCTTGAGAAACACGGAGACACTTGTGCAACCGGTTCTCATGGTATCATACGATATCATTTAGCATGAGTGAGAATTAGTTGACACATTGCCTTTATTGAGCATTTTACATAAATCACTACATGATTGCTTGCAGATGGCTAGTACTTTTGCGAATATACAAGAGAGATTGCAGAGTGCAGCACAGTCTATAGACTCTCATCTGCAGCAAGACAGGTCCTATCCAGAACTAATTGAATTACTGGGCCTTGTCGCTACAGGTAAGCCCTGATAAACTCACTAGATATGCACACACCTGGTGTATCCCTGGAAGTTTAACCCTTTTCCTGCCAGGTTCGTATTTGACCAGCAGGTCAAGTTGGTTAAACATAGACAGTAACAAAAAATTGAAGATTTGAAGGTCCCTGAAGATGGAGATACTATTAACATGATTTTTACAGACTAAAGCTGCTATAACATCCCAAGTCAAGTGGGTGAAACTGATAATACACGTGGTTTGGGCTCAATACCACTTTTTTTGACTTGGCAGACGGGGAAGTGATACTGTCTGGCAAGTAAAGAGTTAAAGTTCTCCCAGAGAATCTTGGAAAAATAAAAATGACTTCAGGAAACTCAACCGCATTTGATTTGTGGGAATTACTTGTGCAATACTATAGCAAAAAAATTCAGTTGTTGAAATATTTGTACTACAGTTGGAGCCCTTGGAGTCTCCACATGCTGACTGCATCACTCCTGAGCAATTGTGAATGGTTCTCAGATAAGATACTCAGCTTAGAAACTGCAGGAAAAGTGAAGCATTTTAGTTACTTTTAGTGTTCTTGCCAATATGCTGTAATCAGCTTTTTGAAAAATACAGAATGTACAAATATTCAAATTTAGACATAGTGCTTTACAGTGGCAATTACCTCTATCACCACTTTATGTTCCGTTTAGCAGGATACAAATTAAGGTTCACGCCTCGAAAGTGAAGACTAAAACTTTTGCTCACACTTTCCTTGAGGAATCTTTCATCCATTCTCTTTCAAAATCAAGAATAAAAATTGGGGGTCACCGTGCAAATTTTGGTACTAGGGAAACAAATAACTCAAAATTTACCGATATTTAGAATTCAAAATGGCCGCCATCCCTATGTTAACTCTATGGAGAGAAATAAAATTTCGAATTTCGAAAAACTAAGCCAGTAGAAAGTTGTCCTACACCAAAAGCTTTAAAATGAACCCCCACAAGTGGTATGTCAGAAAAGAATTGTAAAAGTTTGAGAGTCCAAATTTGTGTCCCCAAGGCGCATTCTACCTTAAGGTAGAACGTGCCTTTGGGGGCAGATATTTAGACCCTCAAAATTTTACAATATTTGTTTGGTCTACAACTTTTTGGGCTCATTTTTAAGCTTATGGAGTAAATAAAGTTTTCATTGTTTAGTTTTGTGAAAATTGAGAATTTTATTTTTTCCCGTAGAGATAACACAGGGATGGCAGCCATTTTGAATTTCAAATATAGGTAGATATTGGATGATTTGTTTCCCTCATACCAAAATTTGAATGGTGATCCGTGAAACTTATTCTTGAATTTGAAAGTCAGTGTTCTCCCCAGGATTTTGTGAGAAGAGGGCGAAGACGTGGTGCGAGCACCACAAGCGACCGCGTCAGCGGTCGCGGGGGGAGGTCAGGAGGGGGGTGTCCCCCCTCCTGCCGTTGGAGCTTTTGAAAAACAGCGATTAAAATGGTGTCATTTGGTGGCACTTGGGGAGTATTTTTTTCAGATTTTTTTCGTATAAAAAACTCAAAGGAAAGGAGATCTGAGACAGTGTACCATAACTTTTATTACAGTTCACTGATTTCAATTATGAAGATTTCATTTTTTGAAAACGAAACGTAGCGAGGAGACATACATTTATTCATCGATGTCAAAATTATCACCATAACACTCAGGTTTGGGGAGCATTTTTTAAGATTTTTTTCGTACAAAAAACTCAAAGGAAAAGAGATCTGAAACAGTGTTCCATAACTTTTATTACAAACGAAAATATAGCGAG
Organism: Ptychodera flava; assembly: GCF_041260155.1. Classification (NCBI taxonomy): domain Eukaryota; kingdom Metazoa; phylum Hemichordata; class Enteropneusta; family Ptychoderidae; genus Ptychodera; species Ptychodera flava. Next base: position 9,369,468 of record NC_091935.1, read on the forward strand.
TCTAGAGACATACATTTATTCATCGATGGCAAAATTATCACCATCACTCACGTGTTCTCATCCTGATACAAGTCCGACCGAGCCTAAAATTAGGTTGTTTTGCTTTTGGAAGGAATACACAAACGAAATTCTAACCTCCTATAAAAACTTCAGTGTACTCTGCTGTCCTTGGTTACCCTCCAGCTCCTTGCCATGTTTACTCAGCTAAGTCGGTTACCTAATGCACGGTCCCTATGGAGGGACCGTGGCTAACGTAACGTTACGGACTGAGCCATGCAAATATGGCTGCCTTCGATGAGTTGCACATGGGCTTATGATCTCGGATGACATCACAAACTCGCGAGATTTGCAAGATCGATGAGAATTACGTTTGCAGTCTGCAGGATCGACGCTCACGCTCGCATTTTGCTTGTAAATCACTGTCAACTTTTTTCCCCGTACATTTTATTGTTTTATTTTTCAAAAAATAAGTCTTTTTCATTTCTGGCAAGGGGGCGCTCGGAATTTACAAGAGGGCGCCACGCCCCTGTTACCTTATTCAGGGAGAACACTGAAAGTAAACCATGGTTCAAAGTTTTATCTAGGAAAGTTTGAACAAAAGTTTAAATCTTTCATTTTTGAGATGCGAACTACCTTAAAATACTCAAAAAAGAAATTAAAAAAAAAATTCTAGAAATGTTCCAGAGATTCAAAATCTAAGCAATACTGACAAACCTTATTACCGGTATACTGGTAACTTAATCTTTTCAGTATTTATGTTGAAATCTATATATGTTACTAATTATGTTTTTTTCTCCAATGACAGGCCATGCTACAACCAGTGGTGCTAGTGAGCTTGACTATCCATCCCTGGCATCACCAAACATAGGCTTAGCTCAGCTGCCTCTGATCAGCAATGTGAAGAAGGTGCCGCTTCCAAACGAACTGGTTGAACAGTTTGGACGTATCCTTTAAGACATGTACATCGGATTAGCCATTAATGTGTCGATACAGTTGACAAATGACCATTCTTGTAGCTTTAGCAAACAAGTCAGACTGCTACTTTTGTGCTTAAGATTCAAAAGGAAAGTCTGCCCAGTATTGCTACATTTTCAAAACAAAAGAATATGCAAATTATGAATTGTTATGTAAATTAACATCCCCCCTGTTTTTCCAAGCTGTGGAGAACACTGGCATAGCTGTATACAGAAAAGACATACTTGTGGGTAACATAATCCAACTTCAATGATTTTTTGGTCTTGTGGGATTTTGAGTGAAGATAATGAGATATACATTCTCTGAATCTTGGTGATCACTGAATCATTGATTTAGTTCAGACTGACCACTTTGCGTCAGTGTAGCATTGGTGCTTGGCCCGGGCTGATGTAAAATAACTAGTGTGGACACGCTGCATTTGCCTAGGGCTGACATAGTTTGGTCCGGGCAACAAGGGGGTTCAGGGCCGACGCGAAATTTGGGCCGACGCAAATTCACATGTGTGGACGCATTACGTTGGCCCGGGTCTCAGTTGATCAGGCCTCTGCGATTGATCAGAGTCGAAGTAGTCACCGTATTCACACAAAACAAATGGCGTCTGAAACTTAAGTTTGCCCTTATCGAAAGTTTTCAAGCCAGTCTTTATCATCCCATGTACCCAGAAGTTCTGGGCCAGAACTATATCTTCCCACCAACTTTTGCTCCACAAGCAAGACCGTGTCATTCCATTCACAGTGCACGTAAGAGACACATTGGCAAACAACGATGTCAAAAATGCCGCGCACTGGTTCTTTCTCCACTGCCGTCATACATATACCCCACGCTCATCCAATAAATAGCAGGGTTCAAAATAATACCTGTCTGCCTGTCCGGGACAAGTGAAATTTGGCCTGGGACAAGTAGTTTTGAAAAGTACTTGTCCAAGTGGACAGGTAGATTTTTTCAGCCTGCAGCCAGTATTTCAACCTATTGACTACAGCAAATATTCATAAGTTTAAATTTATGTACCTTTTAAAATTTTGAAAATCATTATTTGGATATTTACCTGTCAGAAAAAAGTTCAATAATATCTAATCACTGTTTACAGGAGGCAGCCATGTTGATTTATCTAAGGTCACGTCTAGCGTCTCAAATCTCTTAGATTGGGAGATTCTCAGAGCTAGCTGGACACCGAGGGCGCTGTTACGGCAGTTTGCATACGATACAGACAGACATGAGTTTGTTGAATTGAATTGAAATTAGTACAGTTTCTTAGAATAAATTATGCCATTTTGGACAGGTACTTTTCTCACTTGCAGAGGTACTTTTTATTTTGACAGGTGGTTGAAAAAAAGTATTTCGAGCCCTGAATAGTGAAGATCTCTCTGATGATAAAAATGGCAAGTGGTGGTCATATTTGCCCTTCTTGTTCGTAAAAAAACACAGGAAAATCATGAACAGTAGATTGTAGAAATAGCATGCCATTATTCAAATCCGCCATTTTGAACTTTGACAGGTCAGAGGTCACAAAAGACGGTAAATTTACGTCTGCCCAAATTCAGGTACTGGTAAGTGTGGTTAAGTGTGGACACGGACCAAATCTATTCCCAAAAGGACAATTATTGTACGTCTGCCCAAATTTCAGTTGGATTGCAAATGTGAACAACATAATTGAGATACATGTACTTGATGAGATTTTTGGCAGACTTTGTCGGTAAAATTCCCTTAATTCAGATCAGATATGCAATGCAACTGTATGATGGGAATTTTTGCTGAGATAGGACGAGCCTGGCTGACTATCGATAGTGATATTTTCGTTTGGAGCTACGAAGATGGGTGAGAATACTTTCCATAATCGACAATTTTATAAGCAATACAATGAACTGTAAATCTACAGATGATGTCCTAAACTACTGTAGTATGCTCTTTCACACATCTACCTGATATGACTGTTTTGATGGCAATATAGCATGTCAACAAAACTTCCATACCCAAATTGTTATGATTTGCAGAAATTTATTCTTTGGTAGATTACAAGAACTGGACATCAGTGTCTGTATCGTTACATTATTAGTGTTTCTGATTTGTTTCTATTTTCTAGAAACAATAGTTTTGCTTAGTTTTATTGCCTCTCTCAAAAATAAACACAAATAGAAGAAAATGAATGGTAAGTTGAAGCAGAAAATCATGACAGCAATGAAATTAATTTGTCATCACAATTTACTCATATCCATATAGGTATGTATGGTAAAAGATGTTTCAGCCATGTTTAACCATGGAACCTCTGGAACACTGTACAGTTTTTGTTGCACTGTTCTGTTTGCCCTATTTATAGGTTATAAACGGCAAGCGAGGGTATTTGGTTGCAGATATAAGACCTCTGGGGTGAAAATTAGCATATTTGGCGAGAAATAATCACTGAGCGAAGACATTAGACATCGAACTTGAAGAATTTTACTTAAAAAAAAAAACGCTCAAAAAACTTTTAAAAATCATGTTGTTGTTACATAACCTCCGCTGCTTACAGAAACTCTTCATTTGTTGGTTCGTCAAGCTGCACTAGACTAAAATTTAACAATCAAATCAATCTGAAGCCATAGACTTGTTCGACATTATGGCGCGTTGAGCTCTCAAGTTGGTGTTCGAAATTTGCGCGAGCTCAATGATGTTACGCAGGTCTTCTTGTTGAGATTATAAACCCCGGCTCTAGTCAATCAGATTGCCGGATTCCAGCTAAGCCTATTACAATGAACTGTGAAAGTCCACTATTTGCTGCTTTGTTAGGTACCAAAGTTAATCAGATTCTCACATAAAAATGTGTTTTAGAAACTTTCATTGATACAGTGATTGATAAGTGCCGGAGAAAATATCAAGCACTTAGTCATTTTCAGTTAAACTAAATGCCAAGGTAACTCACCGTAGTACAGACATAGTAAAACTAGTCCTGAAGCTGAAAACTCTAAATGTTTTTATGGAACTCTCATTGTTGAAGGCTGTCAGTGACAGGTAGGTTTCCAGTATGAGAGAAAATCGCATGATTGACCGTGATTGTTGTTTCTAAAGGATTGAAAGGTTTTGTCACCATTCCAAGTGATTCAAAGATTTTAGTGAATCATTTGAGTGCTGACTGATTTAGCGTATTATCACATCTTCATTTCATGTTATCTGTTTTGTTCTACAGAGGTGACTTAGCGTACTTTGATGGACTCAACGAAACCATTCTCAGTGTAGGACTCGTCAAGCCCAAACCCAACGTGTTCCAGAGACACATCCGATACTTGCTGTGTCTCACCACACCAGTCGATATCGTCTTGTTAGGTGTCAGTTTCAGCCAGCCACAGCAAGGTATGAACAGTTAAGATGACGTCGTAAAAGTGTGATCGGATCTCTCTTCGTGTACCACACCAAATATTGATGATAGCTGGTTATGTGTCGAAAATTTCTCTGTTTTAAGTGTTACTTTTATGTAAGTTTACAAGCGCTTTTGAAAAGTTTGTATATGTACAGTACTTGAGAGTGTCTGTACACTGCATTTGTGGATAATTGATCAATAACCAGCCATTGTTTGGCAAATCAAAGTGTGCTGAAAGATAGATGATAAAATATACTTTCAGTTCCACTTTAAGAACGGACTCAACAGATAAAGAAAATATTGACATAATTCATGACATCTGCAAATAAACTGCAGGCTAAATTACCAAGCTGAAATAAACCAGTGGCTAAACTACCAAGCTGAAATAAACCAGTGGCTAAACTACCAAGCTAAAATAAATCAGTGGCTACCAAGCTGCAAATTAACCAGTGGCTAAACTACCAAGCTGCAAATAAACTGCAGGCTAAACTACCAAGCTGAAATAAACCAGTGGCTAAACTACCAAGCTGAAATAAACCAGTGGCTAAACTACCAAGCTGAAATAAACCAGTGGCTAAACTACCAAGCTGAAATAAACCAGTGGCTAAACTACCAAGCTGAAATAAACCAGTGGCTAAACTACCAAGCTGAAATAAACCAGTGGCTAAACTACCAAGCTGAAATAAACCAGTGGCTAAACTACCAAGCTGAAATAAACCAGTGGCTAAACTACCAAGTTGAAATAAACCAGTGGCTAAACTACCAAGCTGAAATAAACCAGTGGCTAAACTACCAAGTTGAAATAAACCAGTGGCTAAACTACCAAGCTGAAATAAACCAGTGGCTAAACTACCAAGCTGAAAAAAAACCAGTGGCTAAACTACCAAGCTGAAATAAACCAGTGGCTAAACTACCAACCTGTACGTGCTATCACAAAGTATAGGGATATTACATCTGATACATTGGTCAGTTTCATTAGTCCCCACGGACACCGTCCGGGGGACTTATAGGTTTGGTCATGTCCGTGCGTGCGTGCGTCGTCCGTCTGTGCGTCAGTCCGTGCGTCCGTCCGTCCGTCCGTTCACGCAGATATCTCTGAGATGCCTGGAGCGATTTCATTCAAACTTGGTACAAGGATTACTTCATATGTCATAGAGATGCACGTCAATTTGTTTTGTGATACGATCCAATATGGCTGCCGTGCGGCCATTTTATTACGATTTTTTCATGTACAGAGCCATAATTCAGGCATGTTTCATTCTATTTTATTCAAAGTTGGTACAAGGACATTGACCTATGTCATACATATGCACTTCAATTTGTTTTGTGATACGATCCAATATGGCCGCCAGGCGGCCATTTTATTACGATTTTTTCATGTACAGAGCCATTACTCAGGCATATCCGCATGTTTCGACCAATTTTATTCAAAGTTGGTACAAGGACATCGACCAATGTCATAGCTATGCACATCAATTTGTTTTGTGATGCGATCCAATATGGCCACTGCAGTGTTCGCGCTACCGCTCGCCAGACGGCAAAATGGCGAATTGATTCACTCATTGGCGACTCGGACGGTCAGAACAATCGCCAGACTGGCGACTCAAAATTTGTACGTTCGGTCACTTTGTTCTACGATGTTCTGTTGCATTGCGGTGTTTGTTTTACTTCTTGGGAAGTCTTTCACCATAGTACTACCGTACTCATCTAAGTATAAGCCCCGCCACTGTTTTCAGAGTATAATGGGTCGTACAAGTTGGTAAAATACTTTTCAGATCAAAGAAACTAAATGGGACATCGAAGTTCCCGTGATAGTATCGTGAGGAAAATGGCACGTATACATGTACTTGTGCCCCTCCGAAATGTCCCCCGTTACCTAAATAGAATAGTCCCACTTCAGTGACGTCCGCCATTGTTCACGTTCACGCTGTCCTGTTTTCCCGGGAGGTTGTCATAGTCTAAACATGCAATTTCAGTTGTTTCAGCGATCATCCTTTCATCTGTGAAGAGCTTTTACCGGTGACCATTACAATTTTCACTGCTCTGCTGTTGTTTTCACAAGACACGGACCGTTTGATCTTGGAAAGTAGAGTTGCTTTTACGTGCAGCCAATGCACATGCCAGTTCACGGGTTCAAACCATGCTCTTGAACGTGAACGGCAGCATACATGATGTCTTTGTTTCACGTTTATATTTTATTTCAAGGTATGATTCAAGCTGAAATGTCACCAAAATGTCACTTTTATAGCGAGGGATTGTGCAAACCAGTTTGATTTGAAACAGCTTTGTAAAACACTGTTTACTTAGCTCGGAAATTGTTACTGAGTTTTGCTGTCTTTTGGCCATGCACGGACGTGTATCAGTATCAGTACTAGTGATCATGGCATGCCATGCCACGTTCATGAAGATCTTGAGGATGTTTCTCTTTTCTGTATTTTTTTGTACTTCACAATTTCTTTGGTTGACGTTTGAAAGTTCAAGTGGTGATCAATGGTCATGCATGAGTTTTGATACGAAGCATTCTTTTTATTGAACTATTAAAGCAGCACTGAGGATAATAGACAAGCTTGTAATGCCGCTGTGAGGGGTGAACTAGGACAATTCCCACTTCTACTTGAGATCAAACTTAATATTGTTAAACACTGGCTTCATATCGTACAACTGCCACATTATAATCTCGCTAAAGAAGCTTTTCTGGAGCAAATGGTAAACAACACTAACAATAGATCCTGGTTTAACTGTTTAAGTGCTTTAATTAAAGACAATGGAATGGACTTTCTCCTTGATAAAGCTCCATCACTTAAACACCACAAAGTTATAACTGGATTAATGAAAACAAATTTAACAAACAATTATGAGGTCTTTTGGAAAAAATTGATCACTGATGAAAATAGTAAACTAAGAATGTATGCCAAAATAAAGCATAATTTTAGATTAGAACCCTACTTAACACAGTTACAAGGTGAGAAAAGAAAATTACTCACCAAACTTCGCATTAGCAATCATGATCTAGCAATTGAAAAAGGAAGACACACTGTTCCAAAAACCCCAATTACTGAAAGATACTGCAATCAGTGTAACACCAACAGTATTGAAGATGAAACACACTTTTTATTAGTCTGTCAGAAATACAAAGTCCAAAGAAAGAACTTTTTCAGTAAAATCAACTTCCCAAACGACAATACTGAAAATCAGCTTATTTCTCTACTAACAAAACAAGAGTTCTCTTTTAATGAACAACTTGCAGATTATATTTTTACTTTATACAAACAAAGAAATACCTAGTTATATTTATTATTAGCTACTATTATTATACTGTAATACTTTATCTTTATTGAAGAAAATTTTAACTTATTTTTGTATCACACTTTTATTGCCACAAATGTGATGTAAATCCTATATTTACAAGCAAGCAATAAAATATTATTATTATTATGATGATGATGAGAAAGTGGCAGACTTCTGAAATATTTGGTTATGATTACTCTTGAGTGTTTAATGATATCACCTTTGACCCTTCGAGATGAATGTGTGTGACCCTTGACCTCACCTCTCAAAAGAAAAATCTGGCTACTTGTGTTCACACTGTATTAGCCAAAAAGGCTAATCAGCTTGAGTAGCCAGAGCAAACCCTGCCACTATGCGACCATTTTGTTACGATTTTTTTCATGTCCTGAACCATAACTCAGACTGTATCAAGTGAATTCATTCAAAAGTATTTTTATCATAGACCTAATGAAGAGAGGACTCTATCCTCTCTGAGGACCTGTAATCAAAATACCCATTAACAAGTGGGGACTGTGTCATCAACGATGACTTGTTCTCTCAAAGCTAGTTACTTTTACTGCAAATGTTAATCACGCTTTTCATTTTGTCTTTACACTACGCACAGCAAGGACAACATTTTATGCCTTTAGCTTCCAGGTATAGCTGGTGTTTCTTTTGAAAAACATCTTCTTTCCAAACATAATCGCATGAGTGTAATTGCACTTGAACACAGCTGACAATTGAAGATAACGACTGCCAGCTGGGATAAAACACCCCCACAGCCATCATCTTAAACTAATATTTTGCCTCTTTGATTATTTATTCCTATAGGTTCAATGGATGCTCACAGTCTGGGTGAAATGCATCTTCTACCGGAACCGCTCTTTTCCATTCCTACGGATAATATCTACATGATGCAAATAGTAGGTACGGATAATGGACGGATACTCATGGCGGGAAAAGATGGATGTCTATATGAACTTGTCTACCAGGTGAGTTGCCGTAAGACAGTAATGTTGTAGATGGATGACAGGAGTAAATTGATTGAGCATTTTGTTGTTTATCTGGGTAAGTTCAGTGACACTGTTATTTTGCCCAGTTTGGTGTAAAACGACCACTTACACCCATTGGAAAAGACTGGTCTGTCGAACCTGTGGTATGGCAAAGCCACTGGTCAGGGCAAAACACTTGAATGTTGATGTCTCATGTTTCAGAACCACAGACTTTTTATTTGCTCATCCTTGGACGATGTTATGTGGTTGGTAAATTTGGTAATTTTTATGCAACATCTGCCAGTACATGTATTGAGAATTATGGGTATTGCTGCCTTTATCAAAATGAAGTGTGGTAGTAATATGGTTATGTTTCTGTAAGACTCTACTAGTGAGTTAATGGACACTTGAATATTACTTTGTTTGGGACAACAACTGATGATCTCAAGTGATCGAGTCCGCTGCTTTGAATAAGTCAAATTAGTCCCCTATCTGTTAATCATACAAGATACCGACTGTTTGGTCAATTGTGTATCTGCTTTACTTCGGCCAACCAATGGCAAAATTAGCTATTGTAAAAAAAGGGGTTGTATTAATGTCACCTGTAGGCGGAAGATGGCTGGTTTAGTCGGAAGTGTAGGAAGATCAATCACTCCACAAGCAAGCTGTCTTTCCTGGTTCCTTCGTTTCTCAGTTTTACATTTTCAGAAGATGGTAAGTTGATGTTGGTACTCCTGCTCTTATTCCTGCACTGCACTACCAGTATGGCTAAAAATAGTGGTAGTTACAGTCTCTTTCCTCAGAAATTTCTTGGCACATTCTGGTAACATTTAGCTCTTTGACAGTTTATCTTTGCCAAGTGCTAACTCTTGCTAGGACTGCCTCTGTCCTTGTATAGTAAGTTGTCTTTTGTGATGCCTGTAGACAAAAAAATTACAGAATTACATACATCAGACGCCGTATACCTAAATGATAAATGATAAGTAAACAAAGATAGCAAAAATGAAACGTTAAAAATCATTGCCTTATAGAAAAAAAATTTTACAGAGGTAAATTTACATGATATGGCAAAGGTTCAGGATGAGATTTCTAAATTATGCTTCAAATCCTTCCATTCATGTGTAGTGCAGTAAAACCATTGTAATTTGATGATAGTGGCTATTCAGATAAAAAGGAATATCTCAGAAATCCAACATTTTTATTGATTGTCTTCAAATGTGAAAATATTGCACAAGGAATTTTTTCTGGCATTTTCAATCATGTGTCTTAGTCATACACGGAATGTTCATCTGTGAGATTTCATGCCATCAGTCATTCGATCACTGCAACATTTTTATAATCATGATTGCATCCTTTTTTATTGTTGTTTGTTTCCACTCAGATTCAATTGTTCAGATTGCCGTGGATAACACGCGCCATGTTGTGTACACAAGATCTGAGAAGGGATCTCTTCAGGTTTATGATCTAGGATCGGACGGCATAAGTATGAGCAGAGTAACCGCCATCTCTCAACAATCTATTGTACACAACGCTGCCCTCACAGCTAGGTACGCTCACCAAAACTCAGTTTCTGCTTTTCCCAACTCATTTATGAAAGGAAAAAAGGAGCATTTCTGTCAGTAAAATGACCTTTCAAGGTGTTATGCAACTGGAAAATGAAATTTAAAACTTCCGTGAATGCTTGGCCAAAGGAAACTAGTAGTATGTTTTCTTTGACTTTGAAAACTGAAGCCCAGTCATCAATTTTTAGACTTTTGGGCAAGAGAAGCAACTGACTCAATGGTATTTGATATTCAAGATGGCGTCTCTTCTCTGTCTTAACTCTTCTGGAAACAGTTTGCATTGCCCACTTTTACAAAACAAAATGTTGAAAACTTTTTCCATTGTACCGGTATGCTTTTGAAATTCAGTCCACACAAGCTCGTGGCAATAAAAATAATTAGTTTGAGTTTGATAATGTATCACCAAGGCACAATCTCCTCATCAGGCAAATTCTTATACCACTCATTAAAGTCAACCTATAGTCTGCCAATATAATGTGTTGTATCATCTTGTGTGAAGTACTTCAATCAAGATTTCATATTGTAGTGTTTTCAATTCTATTTAAGCATATTTTAAGATTGAAAAATTTTCCATGGATTTCACTCAAAGTAGGAATAACAGTGACTAACAAACAACACTAGTGGTTAATGGGTATTTGTTGAGCCTATTTGTGTTTTGAGTTTTGTTGCATCTGTGACATAAATAAAAATGGAAATCACTCGTCAGTAAATTCATAACGTTTTAACGTTTGATTTTCAGAACCATTGAAAGATCTAATTTCAAACCCATAGTATCAATAGCTGCCATACCTAGGACAGAGTCCACAAACGTACATCTAGTTGCCATCACACAAACAGGTAAGACTTCATAGCACATCTTACAAAGTATATGCCAAACATAGCATTGCTGCCATTGGGTGAGAAAATGGGTTGTTCCATTGGAGAAGTGGGCTCCATCACTGGGAGGGGATTGACCAAAAGGCAAATACAGTGAAACCTGTCCTCAGGGACCCCTCTCTGTAAGATACACCAGTCTTAGTAAGGCCACACTTATTTGTATGAAAGTTATGACTGTTACCTATCTAACACCTATCTAGTGAGGACAGTTTTGCCTTTCCCAATGGTGTCATTGATCAACAGGTTTCATTGTAGTACAAGAGCATTTGGTGCATGAAACCGTGCTACAGATTTTTGGATAACGTGATTTGTAGTATTTGAGGATGAAGTCCGTATCTTTCACACAGCAGCTCTACTCCCAGTTTGGTGTAATCAGAACCAAGCTCACCAGGGTAAATAATGTCATGGAGTTCAGTTTTATTTGTATTTTGTGAATACCTACTCAGTGTTTTCAACTTTATGTAAAAACAGTTTGTTGTAAGTCGTAACATAAAGTCAGAGGAAAGTATCTCTCACAGATTTTATGGGACAAGTTTTGCTTAGTTTATTTGTAATGTAGACACTTGAAAAGGTAAGGATTCATCTTCCTACAATAGCAGTCTCAGTCTAATAAAAGAACAAGAACTGACATTGTAATTCCATTTTAATGATTTTAAATTTTATGTCAGATGTGATATTCAACAAATCTAACATCTCCAACTTGATCTGCAATACAGGAGTACGTCTTTACTTCACAACCACACATTTCAACAAACCATTGGCCAGACCTTCCATGCTTACATTGGTGCATGTCAGATTACCGCCAGGATTCACAACCACAGCTGCCCCACAGAGACCAACACATGTCCACAAGGCTTACCACAGAAAAGGTGAGTGGATTTTACGTTTCCTTGTTCTGATGATAGAGGGCGCTCTCTATGACTGTATACCCATTTTAAAAATATTTTTAATGTCCGGTGGTTAGAAATTACCATTCACTGCTAGTTTTTATGCAAATGAAAAAAATTTAGACATAATAGACTATTACGCGGATAATAATATGTACTGTCTATATAATTAATACATGTATTGTCAACAGTTTACCTTTTTGCACATCATGGGTATGAGAAGATCATGAAATCTGCTGAAATATTGACAGATATGTGTAATTTTTCATTTCAAGTGTAATTCTCAGCATGTTGAAAGTGTAGTAAAATGTTCATGGCAAAAACTTGTTTCAGGAACTCTGTTGCTATGTTCTTCACTGAATGAGGACACGGATTCCGTATGGTGCATCAGTCCAGATTCATTTCCATTTCAAAGGCCTCTCATTGAAACACAGGCAAGTACTATCTTTTTGTACGGAGTTGTATCATTTCAAAATAGGGCCGTTCACAGTTTACGTCACTGTTCTCTCATTAATATGCAAAAATAAATATTTGTCCGCATTTTTAGATTACGCTTTTGAAAATTACGCATGCAAGAACGACGAAAATACATCTCAGTGGGCGACTGCTAGTGTAACAGTGAATACTAAAAAACATATTCACGACTCAGAGTACAAGCTGCAAAAACAGCCACGCATGCAACATTGATAAAATTTGTCCGCATTTCAAGCTGCGTGTCCGATGTCGCGCGCGTACAGCTATATTTAGTAACAAACCTGTAACCGTGAACAAGGCTATTGCTGAAGACAAACGCAGTAAGCTTTACCAAAGTCAACTTTTGTCAACTGTATGAAATATAACCCAGATAATTTTCTTTTCAAATCCTGACATTTTTTTCATTCTTTTTCCAAAATTTTGTTCAAAAATTGTAGTCAATGAAGAGTAATGTCAATTTGGTCCAAAATTATCAAAAAAGTACAAAAAAATCATAAAAATGGGAAAAATTTTGCTCTAGAATTTTGGTGGGAAAAATTACAGCAGTCAAAGGGTTGACATTCAAGTTATTCTATATGTAGCACAAAGACATGTTTAAAGGGACGAAGTCGGTCATTTTTCATGAATTGTGTTTGACATGAGATATTGCTTATATTGTTTGACATGTTGAAAGATACTGAATAAATGAGAGACCATCCATATATACGACCCCGGCTTTAGAGATGATAAATGAAACCATCGCGAGAATAAATAAATGGTCATGACCATTAATTCTTTCTTGCGATGGTTTCATTTAATTTGTCTAAAACCAGGGGCCAATATACCGGTATGCATGGTCACCCGTTAATTCAGTATCTTTCAACATATCAAACAATATAAGCAACATATCGTATCAAACAAAATTCATGAAAAATAACCGACTTGTCCCTTTAACAATACAGTCATTTCTGTAGACATTGTTTTGGTTGATGTTAAGGAATTTTGCAAATAGTGTTCATTTTGCATGATGCAGAGGTGAATATATATGCACTTTGATTTGAACAGATCAACACCACCATTGAAAGCCACACATGGGCGTTAGACGAAGTACCGGCTATTTTACCACGTCTGGTACAACAGGGACAACCAGAACAACTGCCCGAACCACCAGCTGTTGTAGTCCAACACATGCTGCCACACAGAAGATTTGTCCTGCTCAGCTCTCAGGTACAGTTGTGGTTTTTGTGGAAGTGTTGTATCAGACTTACAGGACTGTACGATTACTGTGAACTCTACTGGAATGATGGACAGCCTTAAGTGGTGACAGTATTTAAGTTAAGGCTTAAGTTGGTGACAGTATTTCCAGAGTGTACTTGAATCTTGAAATTTAAGGCTTTAAAATTTTGTCAAAAGTTATGATATTGAGCACTAAAAATATTGGCTTCATGACTGAAAATTGCTTCTGTTTAAGAATGGCTTGTAGCTGTGATTTTGTTGTAGTACAGTGGGAAACAGGATAAATATGACTGCTGATGTGCAGCGTGCTCGGAAGGTTGTATATCTGGTTAGTTGATTATCACTATTCACAGCAACTTGGGGAGTGTATTTGTATTATTCAATTATGACAGTCAGATTCAGCCAACCAATTGGATAACAGCTTCCAAGACGCTGCACATTTACCTAAATATGACTAACAGATCTCCAAAGTGCCATTCATAAATGACACGTATGTCAAATCCCTGGATTTACTTATAATGTTATGCTTATAAAAATTGAGTTCATGTATACTGCTGTACTGTTAAAAATATTTCATTTTATTGTTTCATCATTTCAGGGAAGTCATTTGTTCAATGTGCTAAGTCCAGCTGAGCAGTTACGTCAATTATTGTTGGAAAACGGTGGTCCTGACAACCCTGATGTGGAGGCATTCTTTAAACTTCATAAGGTAATGAGGTTGATTTTTCAAAGATGTTGTTTGACAGGACATTCCCTCCACATAACATGTTAGGCCAATTTTTAGAGCAAACCCTAATGTACCGGTATACCACAGGGTATAGGGGAAAGTCCCCTGGGGTGGGGAGGAAGGTGTTTTTTGTGCAACGGTTTACCTTATTTGAACTAACGTGTGGGACGGCTGTGGTGTTGACTCAATCACTTAATCCGCTGATACGGACAGTGGATTAGCAAGTTGGCAATGTTTTCGGAGCAATTACAGTGGTGTATACGCAAGTTGGAGAGGAGATAAGGACTTATCAGTAATAATAAAGCAGTCACACAATGTAGAGTTGAACTCTTTATTTGAAATATCACAGTCAAAATTAATAAAATCAAATAAGGTAAACCGTTGCACAAAAACACCTTCCTCCCCACCCCAGGGGACTTTCCCCTGTACCCTGTGGGTATACTGTATAGAAAGTGTTAGGCCATCTTAAAGGCTATCATTAATTTAACATGGATTTCTGCATTGACTCTACCGACGCGAGGAAATGAACACGACAACAAATTTCATCCAGGAATAATACCTTCATTCTCGTCTGTGTTCAGAATTTTACTATTTGCATGAGTTAAAGTAATCAGGGACAGAAATTACAGGCATGGTCAAAGAAGATCAGTTTTGAGTTTATGCCACATAGATTCTACAAAACAAAGGTCCACCACAAATAAATCATGGGACATTTGTTTCAAAAATCTGTGATGATGAAAAAAAGTGTGAAACAAAATATAATAATGCTTATTTTGATACAGAAATATCATCTCATAAGCTGGAAAGTACATTTATACAATGATCATGTAAGTTTGTATTTGGCAAATCATTCAGTATGTTTTGAAACATTGGGACAGTTACCAAGCAATAAAGAAAGATATAAATGATTGACTTCATGAAATAGTCATAGCTGACGTAATTCATCAATCTGTAGGTTTTACAGATGTTTTGTTTGTCATTGTATCTTACACAGGAGGATCATGCATGTGCGACATGTTTGGTATTGGCATGCAGCAAATCGGCCATTGATCCACAGATCAGGGATTGGGCAACCAGAGCATTCATCACATTTGGAGGTGAACCCCAGCATCAGTCAGAAATGCCGGTGTCCAGCTCAACCATGACACAACAGTTTGGTGAGTATTACAGTTCATGTTACCACATTTTCCTCATAGCTTACAAATTGTGATAGTTTAGTCCTCCAAAATGAAAGACTTAAACTTTTGCTCAAACTTTCTTAAAACAAACTTTCAGCCATTCTCTTCCAAGATCAAGAATAAAACAATAAAAAAATAAAAAAACAGCAAATAAGTAATGTGGTTTTTCAGGACATAAAACACTCATGTTTAATATACCTTCAGAGGCTTTGGTTGAAGGGTGGCTTATATGTAGCGAAATACTTAATCACTGTTGTGTTTGAACATTTGATGACAGAATATTGTGGGCGTAAAAAGAAAATCACAGACAGTGCCTCTCACATTCAATTTACAGGTACATCAACTCCTTCTGTATCTGGCCTTGGTACAAGTGTGTTGCCAACACCAGCAGCAGGTATGGATGAATTCTTTTCACATATCATATATCATAGAAGTGAGAATTTATTTTCTTTCTTATACCATAGTGCCCTTATTCATTTCTTCTACAGTTGTAGTTTTAACAACTTCTAGACATGATGAAAACTGCCCACAAATCAATTCTTAATGACATTTGCATGTTCAGATGCAAAATAAATGGAAATAAACAAATTAAATTGCTGCTTCCATGTAAATTTTGTCCAAAATTGGCAAAAAGAGACTACACACATTTCATCGAGAGGCAGTAATGAGTTTCAGAAAAGCCACTTACAGTCCTATTTACATCTTGTATCTGTGTTCTGATTCATCCAGCATCAACACCTGCTGTCGGTGCATTTCAACAAACCACAGAGGCAATGACCCCGCAGCCACACTTCCAGACCCAGCAGCAACAAAGCCAGATGATGGCACCAGGAACCATTCCCGAAATCATCTATTCCGGCAGGTTCCGGGGATTATGCCTCTACTTTTGCAGATTACTAAGGTATGCAAATCAGCCTTTCCAGGACCTCTCCAGCACTGAACTTTGAACTCTGTTGTGTGCAGTGGGCATCTCTGAACAAAGTCGAGAGAGGGCAGTATACCAATCGGTCATCAACATGGTAATAAAAATAGGTAAAGAGTTCATGAGGTCAAATGCAAATGCAAGATTTCAGAACTCTTTGATTCAAGTTTGGAATTTTTGAAAAAATTCTCCATTGTCTTGATGGCAATGTGCAGATAGTGTGTTATATGAACAAGACCTCTTGAATGTCAGTAAATCATCATATCGGCGTATAGGGCATGTTGTTACTCAGATTTGACCTATATTAAGTTACCATGTGCCTCAAAATTTAAAGACTTACCGGTAAATTTTTTCATAAGCTTTCCCAGAGGAATCTCTTAATCATGTTCTTACCAAATTAAGAATAAAAATCGGGGGTCACCATGCAAGTTTTGGTAAAAGACAAACAAATTACCTAACATTTACTGCTATATGTAATTCAAAATGGCCACCATTTCTGTGTTAACTATACAGAAAAAATTACACTATAAATTTTCCTCAACTAAAATAGTAAAAACGTTACTCAAAGAGCTTCAGAGCTTCAAAATGAGCCCCCACATGTGGTAGATCAGAAAAGTATTGTAAAAATCTGAGAGCTGGCATATCTGTCCTCAAAATTCATTCTACCTGAAGGAAACTAGAGCAGAGGTCTGAGCATTACAATGCTACAGGACCAGCTTTTGATAAAAGACACACTAGGATTGCAATATGTTAAGGATAAGCCTCTAACTTAACTTGAAATGCTCTGGGAATATAATTATTATTATCACTTACTGCGCATGATAATAGTAATACAGGATATATTTCAACCTGAAATCTTAACCAAACCTGTTCAGTGGCACGCGGTCTTGTTGGACATGTTGTGTGCAACACAGAATTTGGATACATATCATGTGTGGATGAAAGTGTGAGACTGTTAGGGGCAGTGGATTATTGAAACATGACAAATTAAAGATTGTCTTTGACCGAATACCATTTGCAAAAATACGAAAGTTTTGGAGTTAAAACAACCAATGATGAAATTATGATTTAAACTTGCCCCAAACATTACGAATTTGCTGAAATAGGTTATGAAACTGTTGAGGGTTTTACAATGACGAACGTTTCCGAACAAATTCTCTGGGTGGTTGATTGAGTGTCGTGCGTATGCACAGTTTCTACAGCATGACCTGGGCATATGGTTTGTGCAAAGTTGCTCACATTGATTTGAACAGAGCTTCTGTAAACCTACTAAATGCTGAACAGTGTGAGTTTTGTTTGTTTTGCATGTGTTTTAATTATCCTTGGTCAGATGTGTAATACCCCTGTCATGGTTGGGTGAATTATTAAGGGGAAAATACACAGAAAAATTGCTGAATAGCTCATCAGTGTCTCCTGTGCCCGGCAAAAACTGAACTCTTATGTAGACGTACAATTACTGTGAAAAGAAATACAAAAATTCTTCATTCCAGTTTTCTCATCAGCAACACATTCTCTGTGACCTGAATACTTAAGACACGTACCAACAATCAAAGTTGTGTGTTGGTTCCACAGAAATACACAAAAATTTCCAGAAAATATTCTAGGATAAAATAAATTTGCCTATTCTGTCATTTGCTATCCACACAGACCACTTTGGGATCAGTTTCTTGTCAAAGATGTACAGTTCACAACGCAGGCTGGACCTCAGAATATCGTAAGTACATGTACATGAGCAGTGTTATACAGTGAAACCAGAGAGAAATGACAATTTAGGATGATGGATAAACTTAACTCTCATCCAGCCAGGCCTGTCATTTCCCTGTCGGTAAAGTCGATAAAAAGCAGTAGTGGGCCAAAACCAACACGAATTTTCACCTATTGTATGTATGCTACAACAGGTTTAGTCAATAAAAATCAAGTTTACAGTGTTCAGAGACCTTCAAATGTTCAAGTCTTTGATAAAATGCAACATACACATATGAAAATTTATGCCTCAATGGTTTTTAACCAACTTTACCTAATGGTGATATATGAACTTGGCAGGATGAGTATTAAATACCCTGGTATTTTCTTCTCTATCACTTACATGGTGTCATGGAAACTCGGTCTATCTATTCACCTTTATACAAAAAATCAACATTTTGTTAGATGAATGCTCAAAGTTTGATTAACGTTTATGCAGGTACCTGCATATCATGGCCTTTAATGACCTCTGTGATCAAACATCCAGCGTTGACCCCGTTCAAATATGTATGTGTTGACATGAAAGTACATGTACGTTGGTTACACAGAAAAGTTGATATGAAGAAAGATATGATGGTAGCTTTAAGTATTAAAAAGGCTCATGGAATGGGCATGAGTGATATTTCATATATTTCAGTGATTTTGTGGTATATTATCATTTGTGAAAACACAGTAGCTTATGGATCTGGAACTTCAAAGAAATTTGATGTTGTAAGTTTTCAAGATATGTAACCCTTATCTTTCCAAGTTGATCTGTCACTATCACAAGTTGATTAAAACTAGTGAGGCATGACTTCAATAAAGACTTGAACATTTTAAGGCCCCTGGAAACATAGATACTATAAATATTATTTTTATTGACTAAACCTGCTGTAATACACTGTGCCAATTGGGTGAAAATATGTATGGTTTTGGCTCAAAACCACTTTTAACTGACTCGGTAGATGGTGAAGTGATACTGATAAGGAGTTACGAGTAAACCTAGTTCAATACTTAATTTTTTTTTTCAGTTTTGTTGTGAAAATATCATAAAAACAGATATTGCTGAATTGTACTCACCATGACAAGATCAATACCGGTTAGCTTTGTTACAACAATACATTGGCTGGCTATCCAACCGAAAAAACTGAACTTTAGAATGGACCCATTTAACACTGTCATACCCATATATGTTAGTGCTTCCATACTGATGATTGCATTTGTAAAGTCAAAGCACCATTCAACATTTTGCAGCTGGAAAGTCGATTCAGTGGAGACGCTGTGTCCTGGTTTTTCACACATTTAGAATCGCTTAAGGACTTCATGGAGAAAAATTCACAGTTCACAGCACTGGCAGAAAGGTACGTGTAAAATCTTGCTATACCCCAAACTGTTTACCGGTATACCATTTTGTATAATCCACAAAACTTGTTTTTTTCTATTGTTACATTGAAAACAGCTATGTTGTATGACACTTTTACATAAAATTTCACCTAAAACTATGTGAAGGAATACTTCAATCAGCAGTTTTTTAACTCTGAAAAAGTCAATTAATAATCGATTTTTATTGATTAACTCCATTGTGTGTTTTACTGTTGAAACATTTTTCTGTTGCTGTTTAAACAAAACTAGCCACAAAAAGCATTGAGTCGTATAATTGACAAATTTATGTGTTGGCGCAGAGAGTTACTTAGTGAGGATTGGTACATTATTACTTTTTCAAAAAATGTACAAAATAGATGTTACAACAGTGATATCACAGTGAAACGTTACTACTGATTGTGTGTGTGTGTGTGTGTGTGTGTGTGTGTGGGTGGGTGAGTGGGGGGGTGTGTGTGTGTGTGTGTGTGGGTGGGTGAGTGGGGGTGTATGTGTGTGTGTGTGTGTGTGCGTGTGTATCTGTTTCTCTCTCTCTGTCAGTGTTTCTGTGTGTGTAAACATGTTTAGACTCACCATTTGCAGTGTTTCCTCTGGCTAATTTTTTCTGTTAGCCATACTGGCTAATTAGCATCAAAACTGATTAGCCACCATTTAGCAACCAAAATGTTTCAGTATGAGCGTGCCCACAGAGTTTTCCCCAGGGAAAAAAATCATATATATTGGCTAATTTGCATAACAATACATGCAATTGTTATGGTAATGATTTTTAATGCTTTTTAATGCTCTGGGGAGAACACAGTGGTATATTTCAAAGAAAACAACATACAAATGTACACACACATATTTTTAACACAGTCATGTGAACAACTTTTTATTTCTCGTTCGTCGAGATACTGTATCAACACATTGTTGAACACTGTCCCCACACTGACAGATCAAGATACTTTCTTGGACAGATCTAGAGCCAGTGATTCACTTTCACAATCCATGATCTCTCTAAAAGCATTCAGCTTTTCCACAAGTCCTTCTCTGAAAGGTATACTTGATGATTCATGTTCATTTAGTTTACAAAGTACACCAGAACAAAATATTCTTCTGTCTTTCATATTTGACCAAACAGTGAAAGCTCTGTTTTGAAAGTCAAATTGCTCTATATCAGGGCCTACAATTGCAATCCTCATTAATCTGTCGACAGTTTTTGCTTTGGGGGCTTTACAGTTTACTTGCCAGTCTGTGCCCTGCAGTGCGTTCATGTTTGGTGAAGTTGTCTTTTTTAAAAAACTTCATATGACCGACCAGATGTCAAAATATTGTTCTGCCCTGCTGATTGGCACACTTTACAGAAAAACATTTGTTTGTCTTTCTCTAAATTCTCAAAAATCAACCAAGGGAATTCGACAAACCATTCCTCCTGTAATTTACGTTTCTTCTCAACACTGCCCTTGGTCTAGCCCTGCGTACGATGCTGTGTGTTCCGCTACAGCTAATAGCCCCGCTCACCACAGCCCTGCAAAGACCCATACGTAGGGTCGGTGACTTCAAATCCATTTTTGGACTTGACGTAAAAAGCTAAATTACTGCCGAAATTCAGCGTTCTTGGGCCCAAGTCGTATCCCTGCCTACCTCAGCTACTCGATCGCTTCCAAAAATGCCAGTCTTTTATTCTTTTTTCGTAAATAACCGTCGATGTCGGCAACTCTCTCGCTAGCCCTGCGTACGTACGCAGTGTACGCTGTGTGTTAGGAACGCACACAGGGAATGCACAGCGTACACTGCGTACGTACGCAGGGCTAGCGAGAGAGTTGCCGACATCGACGGTTATTTACGAGAAGTGAATAAAAGACTGGCATGTTTGGAAGCGATCGAGTAGCTGAGGTAGGCAGGGATACGACTTGGCCCAAGAACGCTGAATTTCGGCAGTAATTTAGCTTTTTACGTCAAGTCCAAAAATGGATTTGAAGTCACCGACCCTACGTATGGGTCTTTGCAGGGCTGTGGTGAGCGGGGCTATTAGCTGTAGCGGAACACACAGCATCGTACGCAGGGCTACCCTTGGTCACGTTTTCTAGCGTTTCTTGCCGCTTCACTTGTACAGACAGTGGAGCTCGCCAGTGACTGAGAGTTTACCGGTAGTGATTGAGGGTCTATGGCTATTGGGTTGCATTCTGCTGGCCCTATTGAACTTTGATCAGTGTCGGCTGCTTTTCTGTCCGTAAGAGGTCATTATGTAAGCGACCCGTCAATGCACCATGTGTGCTATTCAAATCAATCATGGCGGGTCATTAAAAACGTTTCAGCGACGTTCAGCTTAAACCCCCTAGACTATTGTTTAAAAGTCAACAGAGCGTGCGCAATACCACCCATTTTTAAACCCCTTATGCCAAGAGGGAAAACTGTGGCAATGACTCAACACTTCCGCATTAGGAATTTGGATTCGCCAGGCTGGCGAACTGGTCTTCAAAAAAATTCGCCAAATGGACATTCCATTCGCCAATTGCCTAATTGGCGAACGGCAGCGGAACACTGGATTGATGCCTGGCATGCCTGAGTAGTGCATCAGCAGAGCGTTCAGTTACATAAATCCCCCAATTTAATCAGAATCTGCCTAAAAATAAACACAAACATGTGCTGTGTCTTTCTCTACAATGAGATCTTGAAATTATGATATACACAGAGCATTGATAGTGGCATTCCACATCATGATAGCTGCCTCTGACGAAACATCACATAGTTAATTAAACCTACCCTCTGCCTTGCCACAGTAACATCACAAAACTAGCTTCCTATCTGCAGAAAGATGTGCAAAGCTGAAAGACTGCCAACTAGAGTTTGCCTCCATATTACAAAACTGTGTTTAAATTGAAATACATGAATGAAGTATGAATACTTTATGAGGCTTCTTACGCCACAAAACATAAAGTCATGTATATTACATATATTAAACGGTTCCTGTATCTGTAAGAGCAAGAAACAGGAGACTGTCTTTAATTTGATATTTGATCCAGACTATAACTGTAATGTGCTAACACTGTGAAAAACTTAATTTGCACAACATCAATTTGCATGATTTATTGGGCCCCCCCCCCGAGTCAATCAGTACCAAATACCCCCCCCCCCCCCCCCCCGCCCGCAAAAAAAAACAAAAACATTTCAAGCAGAAGGGGGTATCCCTCCAATCAGTGTAGAGACAGTAACATAGTGACCAAAGACCCTTTCTTAACATTTCAGTCTTGCTGGAGTGGGTCCATTTGCCATGACAAGACAAGACACAATACCGGGAGCAAGAGCTAGCCGGCAGATGTTACAGAAACAACGAGGTATATTATTACGTTTTATAAATGTAGCTGTATGTTTCCATGATAAAAATCATTACAACATCATAAAGTGTTGCTGTAGAGGCAGAGTATAGGGAATTCTTCAATATCTTTGCAGTACATATGAAACAGAATTCTTTTTATACTCCTTAAAACCTACAAACATGCTCATTGTTTGACTTTTCTACACAAGCTTGTCATGTGTTTTATTTGTTGTAAACACTGAGCTGCGAATGAAAAACCAGATCCAAAGTCAAATGTCAATGTAACAGTGCTGGCTATGCTGGTCTATGTAGGATGTGTTCCAATGCTGATAAATAGGTATGTCAGTTAGCTTTCACAAGTCAAAAAAATTGGTGGTTGATAGATACAAAAACAAAAGTTTGACAGTATTCACCCAAAGGTTCAAAATATTGTCATTAAACCATTGAATTTTTAAGACATTGTTTTGTCAAAGGCACTTTCACATGTGACTATCTCATCTTTCATGAAACAATGAATAAAAAGTTCCAAGAGAGAATCACAAACTTTCATAAAAACAGGAATCATGTGCAGCGGAAATTGACAGCTTCAACAGACGCTCACAGATCACTGAAAACTTGATTATAAGGGCAAAATAAACTTTGTCTCGTACTTTTCATCTGTACAGCGGAGGCTGAAGCTGCAGAGAAGATGGCATTGATAAGTCTACAATACTTGGTTCAGTATTCGTGTCAAGTGTTGGCATTATGGAAAGTAGTCTCTGATCATCAGTTCCATATTATCACATCACAGCTTGACAAGGTTAGTGTCCCAGGTTTCATGGAATGGTCACACCTGAATAACACTTGGATCAGTGTTCCATACCAAAACAACAGGTTTTCTTTTAGGGGCCTTCCCATATTTAACCCTTTCACCACCATGGTTTGTCCCAAATCCATTGTTTTCTATGGTAAAGTTGGACCTGTATACAGGGAACTGGGGGTGAAAGGGTTAATAAAATGGAGCCCCTAGGATTTGAAAAATAGATTAGTGCGGGCCGTGTATTTTCCAGTTTTGCCATAAAATTATCTGTTTACCTAATCTGAATGAGTAGGGATCACTTCAGACCTGGCTTTGATCCAAAATGGGCAACCACTTGCTTTTCCAGAAACTGAGAAATAGTGGATTTTGCGCAATTAGAATGTACTGTGAAGTATTTTAGAAGTACTATTTTGTTTTTAAGTTGATCTTCATAAATTTCTCCTTTAATCCTTTCACCCCCAGTTCCCTGTATACAGGTTCAACTTTACCATAGAAAACAATGGATTTGGGACAAACCATGGTGGTGAAAACTTTAAGGATTGTTTTTACTTCGTATTAGGCCAGGTTTGATTTTTGCCGTTTGTCACACCAGTGGGTCTTCCTAAAAGGAACTTCCGGTAAAATGTGATATGAATCATTCCGTAAAGGCATTACAAACTCACAAGGAATCAATCTGTTCAGCGCAATGCTGTGTAAACAGGTCCACAGTCATCTTGATAACAATAGATTTAGGCCATGCCAATCACTAAAGCTGTTGTCTGAGCATCTGAAATAATCTTTGTTCAGTCTGTCAGGCACTTAATAGGAGGACAGTTTTTAAGTTTTCACCGTTGTTTCTTCATCTCCTCCAGAATACTCAAAATCAACTAAGGCAAATGAAGTTCTGTGATCTAGTCACATCGGGGAAAGAGGTGAGTTCACTGCCAGACTGAGTGTGGAATTGTGTGTAATGCTCATAACATGACAATACTGAGTGCCTTGTACAAAATTTGATACAAGCTTCAAAATGCATCATACAACAAATTACCTGTAGAATCTCCACCAGTTAAGAAGAGTAGTTTAGAGAAATTCAAAGTTTGTAGCCAATTATTATAATGGACAGATTAATAATGATTGGCATATGTAAATTATATGTAAATTAACATAGGTTATCCAAGTATACCTTGAAAGCCAGTCACTGAATCTTTAACTTGATGAGAACTCTTTGTTATCAAACATTAACCTGTTATATATTAGCTTCTCCACACATGCGGGAGGTGTTACTGGCATAAATGTCTTTTTCTTAGCCGTGGGTGATCAGTCAGATAAGTGATGGAGATTCGCTGCAAGTGTAATTGATGGATTTCATGAAATGGGTTTTAAAGGAAGAAGTCAGGCCTTGCATGTTGATTGATTGCAATGGATTAGAATGGATTATGAGTACAGGCTGTATGGAATTCTGATGTATTACATTCAAAGGAAATCAATCTCATAGCACTATGTACAACATTAGTGATAATTTCTCATCTTCATTAATACTTACCCAGAAAGTTCTTTAATAATGGATTGTTGATGACATTGTTACTGCCTATTCCAGAGTCTATTTGAACAGAAGAAACTGATAATTCATGTATGATTGGCGTTCAGGAAGAATTGAAAACACAAGCAATCAACTATCGAAATCGGAGTTTGCCATCTCATTCAGAGCTGTCATTGATAAGATTTTTATTCCAACTATCAGCCATGGCAGCTTGAATGCACACAAATACTAAATGTCGTCAATACAGTGGGATACATAAATGTAATCCATCCAATGGACTGTGACTAATCCCTTATAAATATTTGATTAAATTTCCTCTCACAGCTGTGCAGCGCTCTGATCACCGCACTGATCAATCGTTACCTTGGAGACAATGCTACAACAGATGCCATCAGCTCCAAGCTACGTGAGGTGTGTCCGTTATTGTACAGCACCGAAGACGCCATCGTGTCAAAGGCCAATGAACTCTTACAGACAGCCAAACAAACCAGCAATAGATTTGAAAAAGAGGAGATGTTGAAAAAATCACTCCAGGTACGGACACCCTTGGATGATTTATTTTGCTTTACTCAGATATGTTGATTCTCTGCAATTTGAGTGGGCAGACATCTTCTTAACCTGTTCACCCCAAATTCCTTGCAATTAGACCCACACTCACAATTGATAACAATGGGTTTTGGTCAATCCATAGCGGGGAAAGGGGTTAAATTGCGGTTAAAAATGAATTGTCATATATGTGACTGTATGTTGTGTATGTTGCTGATAATTAAAAAGCAATTGTTAAAATCATTATCATCTTCTTATGTTTTTATTAGCCGCAGAATACTTGAACAGTTTTTTTTATTTTTTTTATATTTTTTTTATTTTTTTTATTCATTTATTTTTTTTTTTTAATACTTGAACAGTTGGATGAACCATTATTTACATTCAATTATGTGAGCTATACCACTTGAAAGTCAGTTGAGAATTAAAATTTGCCAAGCTGCACAAAAGTCATCATTTTTTGCAAAAGAGCCTGCTGTTGAGATTTTGTTCATTCCCTGAGTGTCTTGATTCATAGCATTCCTCCATTTTTGTTAGACATGCTACTGTAAAGTGATATTTTAGTCTCTTAATGCTGATTTGAATTTTTTTTTCCCACCCAGTTGTTCAGTGAAGTTAGCCACCAGTTGAATTTACAAGCTGTCTGTGCTGAATACCAAGCAGGTAACCCAGCCAAATTACCAGTTTATTTTCTGTCTTGCTGCCAAAACTATCCCAGCAACAGAATGTTTCAGTATTTTTTTTATTTCTAGCAACTCATCATGGAATAAGTTAAAATCAAACGATGAAAACAAAACCTGTTAGCATTACAATGGCTACTAAAAGTCACACTAATTCATATGAATTTATGGCTACGACTACAAGCTGAAACAACAGCCGCGCATAAAACAATAAAATTTGTCCGAATTTTGTCCAATGTGTCATTCAGCTATATGTAGAAACAAACCTGAAATCGCGATCAATGCTATTTGCACATGATATTCAAAGTAGACATAACACCTTACCCCTGAATGCAGCAAGTTTTCTTTGTAAATATACTATGCAAAAAAACTCTGCAGTGGATGTTACAGAGATGATACACAAACTTTATTTGATTTTTATGCTCCCATTCCATATGTAATGTGGCAGGGAGTATATTCGTACAGTTAAGAAACTGGCTAGATTTTTTGTTTGTTTTTCCATCCGTCAACAGTAAAGGCTTGAGAACGATAGCACATAGAATTTATAATTATTTGGGTTTTGTCTGATCAAATAATTCATTTTCTCGTTCTTCAAGTTGGTTTCTTTGAGGGCATAGTGGAATTGAGTTTGACGGCCGCACACAGACGTGATCAACAAGGTCTTGCCCTGCACTACTATAGGAGTGGAGAACCTCCAGAAGACACACAAGGAATGCAAGCCTTCGTCATCAGGTAGATATATCCATTTCATGAAATTACCGATTATTTGTTCCTTTTATCAAAGTTCCATTGGAGATAAGTCTTTGCTGCTCAAATCTTTTTTATGGTCACATAGTTCTTAGTTGTCCCAATTTGACTGTTAGCGTTAAGGTAGCTTTCCACCTTTGCGACGACCTATTTTCAAACTTGAATTTTGCCACCTAGATGTGTACTTTTACCCAAGTATTATATATCACCTGAAAGCTATTTCTATGAATATTTTTGTTTTATCAAGAAAATTAGTGTGTGATGAATTTTTTTGAAGATCTTAGTGAAAGTGTAAAGAAAATGGGTGGTCTCACGTAAAAAAGTTTAAGTCTGAGCGGAGAGGGGCTATTGTTTAGGTGTTAACGGGCAATTGGTCTTCAGAATACTGGCTACAAAACCGTGTCTCAGATTTTTGAAAAAGGCCTTAGTTTTTTCACATCGTTGAGTCAAAGTTTATCCACCGATTAGTCTAACAATGCCGCCTAATTAAGCAGCAATAACTCGACTTTAAAAATCTTCATAAAAAACTGAGACACGGTTTTGGAGACAACCTACTTGACAAACGTCTATGAAAATCTGGTGAACTTCCGTTCACGCGTTCTCGAGTTAAACTCTTTTGAACGTGCTGCAATGTGACAAAATGCCGAACTGAGAAAAGGCGATTTAGTAAATTGGTTCGGTTTTTCCTTTTGAATGGCAATAAACAATGTACTCAACCGACAAAACACTAAAACCAGATAGTGAAATCAAAGTGTTCAACTTCAACAGTATATTCACTCATTGAAATCAGTGTCAACGGTCGAAATGAGGCTAAAAAGGGTGAATTTTGGAACGTTGTACTCTTTTTAGAGCGCAATCTACACAGTAGCTGATGAGTAAATAAACTTTGGGAGTGCCAGGGAAGGGATTATGCATAATCTGTTGACTGATTAGTTGTAAGGTTTAAATAGAGTATTAACTGTTCGACCTAACTGTCGGAACTGCTACGGCATCTCGATGCCGTCTACACGAGCGCTTGGACTTATTACCTCCATGACAAGCGTACACTATAGTGTAAGTTTATGGCAGCATTCGATTCGACCTCGGAAACGACTCACGGCTGCGGAATGAAAGCGAGCCCGATGAGTGATATAGAGAAAACAATATTGGCTGACAACAAAATACCTGCGTTTGTATGTGGATGTACATTTGCGGTGTCTGTGATCATGGAGACAAAAAGAACAGCTCCATGCTGTGATTCGTTACGGTTAGAATAACCGAGGATTCTAGTGAGCAGCCATTTTTTAGATCTTCACGCGCCTTGAAAACGATTAACAGTAATCAAACTACGAGCATTTCTGAGACAATAGTTCGTCCTCACTCTGTACAGCATTTCTGTGGGTGAAGACCGTTTCTGGAGTCATTTAATGCTAAAATGAGCCAATCGCCTGTCGGCGGCATAAAAGTCAGAGGAGAGAAGTTGAGAAAACATGAACATAGAGAAAAGTACGTCATTTCATCAAGCGCAAGTTGCATGCGATAGACCGCTCGTCAAGCGTCATACGTCACAGATAGATAACTCTCTGCTGTCGTTCGTATCCAACATGAGTACCATCGATTCCAGGCGAATATGATATCAGACCCGTCTTCATTTCATGTAAATTTCAGGATTAGGATGGTGTTTTGCACTATATTCAAGTAGTTAGCCCGTAAGCGTCTCATTCAATGGTTTACCGACCAATGATGACATGTTGATGAAAACTCAGGGCGATTACGTTATTACGTTGTGACGGTCAAATTCATATTGAAATTTGTCTTCGGTCCTGCAGCATTTTGGCTACTGCCATGATAACTGATAACAATGTTGTCGTGTCCATTCCCATAAAATCATTTGATTCACATTCGTCCGGTGTACGATGAACATTTGTTAGTCGACGTATGTTTTTACCTTGTCAAGGTCGGTAACGAAATGGGACAAGGAAAAACGGGACCGCGGGATTGAAACGACTTCGACATTATCAGTTCACTGCCATTGTGCCAAAACGTCTGCAAACCAAAGCAGCTATTGTTTTGTGGCGTGTGATTTCTGCATCGCTACGTATTTTGCCTTGGGGAAATTTCCTGTCGATGTCTTGAAGCCCATGCAATTTGTTTCCACCTTGTATTTTCTAATCCAAAGTAGTTCAAGTGCCGCTGTTTCTGATATTTCATTTTTATTCATAAATTGTTCAACTCACTCAGTATTCTCATCGAACGGACAATGTCGGTTTCTAGACCTTTTGGCGCAAAGTCGTTTCGGCCGCACAATTTCCGATGCCAAGACGTTTAGGCAACGCGACCAAAGACGTTTCGGCACTACCTGGTTGGGGGAACTCGTGCCAAATGTTACAAATCAAAACACTGAGAAGAATAGTGTCAGCTGGCATTCACATGCAGTCTGAATGCTGGGGGTGTAATTTGAACAGCGCCCTCAGAAAAATAGCCTCGTTTTCATTTCAAAACAAAGGTCGCAGTAGTACGCAGGGGTCACACAAGCATGGGTCGCCTAAACATGCCTATATTCACGCTATACCGCGGACCTGAGTGAATGTTATAGGTAATATGTGTTTTTTAGGAATTTGTTTCTGATATAAACAGTTTGTAATGTAAAAATAAACCTACCTGCAAAAGATTGTCGATGTGTATACTGAGTAGTTTCTGTTGCATAACACGATTTGGGTCTGTCTATGAAGGAGAAACGGGGCTAGTAAATGGTCTTCCGGGTCTTGAACACCGATCAAATTTCATCAGTGTCTTTTTCAGTAACAATTGATTGTGTATACCAATTTTTAACTTCACAGAGCTATTTTACTGGAAATGGTACACTTTTCAATAGACCCTTGGCGAAACTTCGTCTAAAAATTTCACCTATGAATGCCGTTTTCTAGTACTTGTTACAGTGGGCATTATACATTCACCACAGATTAGATGGCCTCTACAAACAAGAATAATTTTATGTTAACTACAACTACAGTTCTTTAGTATATTTTTTTCTCAGAATTTTAGAATTTATAAATTGTTTTATGTATCTTGAAGTCTGTTTCTATATATAGGAAAATGAGAGCAACTTTACACATCGTTTTCTACCTTTGATAGTGATGCGGTATATTGATTCGATCAATGTGGTTTAATGATATGGAGAAACATGGCGAGACACCGGTGAATCGATAGTGCTTTGACCCTGGTCATGTGATCTGGGTCCCCGGGAAAGAACCGGTTATGTGTTGGAGCTATTTATCCCACATGTTATTTGATAGTAGCGATTGTTCATCAACTAGAGATGCTAGTATGGATATGTTGTGGTCTGAACTTTGAGTGGTTTGTTGGTCAGACCGTTCGTGCTTATTTTATCCTCGTGCTTATTTTATCCTCGTGCTTGATTTGTGCCTGAACGAGGATGTCTCTTAAGTTTTTATTCCTTTTGTATGCTATGATAGGTTTTTCTGGAAAAACTTTGACCAGTGTTGATCGGGGACCAGTGTTTGATCGGCTTCTATTATTTTCCATTTTTTGTAAGACATTGTTTGATTTGCCTGGTTTTGATGAATGGACTGAAGGTCGTTGTGTAAACCAATTTTGTTCTTATGTCATATTCCTCTTATCTTTATCGGTGAGGTATCGTCGATGGTTGGTGAGATTAACATCTTTCTTTATACGAGATATATCTTTTTTTTCTATAATCTTGTTGTTGAAGTTTGCGTGTGAGAAAGTTGACCTTTTCAATGAAGTCCATGTCGTTGTTGCATGTGCAAGCATATCGGAGAAGTTCACCTTTAATGAAGCCTTTGAAAGTGCCGCTCGGGTGACACGAATTTCTCAATAAATATTGGAACGTGTCGGTTGGTTTTGTGTTGGTTAAATTAAAAAGAAAATTAATAAGTTCTGAATTCAATATACTGCAAAGACAACAGCTTTATTCTAAATAAACCTGAATTTGATCAATACTTAAGCCTCAGAGACTTGACTGCAACAAACTGAGACAAATCAGACACGAAAATTACGTCAAAAAAGTTAAAAGTGAACAACCATGAGGTCACATGCACAAGTTTTTCTATGGGAAGCCCCGGCTGGAAGCTTCGAAGCCATCCTCGGACTGTGATGACCCTGAAAAAAAAAAGAGGAAAATAATTAAAAACAACTGTGACACGAATTTTACGTATTACAACCTAAAAGTGTCACTTGATGATAGTTTCCCCCAAAAAGTTACTTTGACCTAAAAATACGCACATTTATTTTGGGGATTTATTTCACTATGAGCGTATGCGAGTACACAGTGTACGTGTAAACGTACAGTACAGTACTAATGTTGATTTGGCGCCATATTGGATTTTAGCGGCAAAACACAGCGCGAACTTTGCCGCCCAACATCAAATTCCTGGCATGAACAGACAAAATTCTGCGGTAAAAAGCTAATTTATAGTATAATTCCACGAACTATGCTTGATTTTGGGCCATAATTTCATGCTACCGTAGTTGGTACAGCAACACAAGTCCGCGCTCGACATATAACATCGTACTATGAAAAATCGCTGAAATCGCAAAATTCACTTTAATTTTTCAAACAGAGCCCAAAAAGTCACTTACCTTCTCAGAAAATCCAATTGAAGAGATGAAGTTGGTCTCCAATGATAATTATCGGCGAAAAAAATGAGGATTTGGGAGCGACTGAAAAACTGTGTTAGCCAGCCAACGGTCACAGTGTAGACGGAGTTGCTGAATGCTGTTCGAAAGGAAATGGCATTTGCATATGCAAATTGCACCCCTAGCGTTCAGACTGTGCTTTAAAGTTTGTGAGAACATGGTGAAAAACCGTGAGGAAAGAGTTTCATATCATTTTCAATAGCAATAGCCGCTGACACTGTCAAAGTTTGAAAAGCGGCGCCTAAACGGCACTGTAAAAGTCATACTGGTCAGAACGCAAGGTCACGCTTATGAATATGACTGGTCTGTCAGTTACTAATAAGTTTGAAGGGAAAAAATAAATCGTAACGGGGGTGTCAAAATGTCTTGGGGCCAAAAGAAGCCGAAACTTCGGCCGAAAGAGGCCGAATGTTGCTTGAATGTTGAAGATGTGAAGGGTGTCTGTCAGTGTTCCCGCTGTCACTGAGGCCGCCAGTGGAACGTACCATTTATGTATACGGGACAGCCTCTTCAAAGATGTTTAACATTACGAAACTTATCCACCACTCCTGGTGCTTTTACAAAAGCACAAAAATGTCCCAGATAAAACATTTAGTGTGTGGGCCATTTTTGTAATCTGAAATTGTACCGTCAACAATGTCATAAGTCTGACCTTGTCCGATTGTGTCGATAAATTATGATCTTTTGGGAGCGGCCACCCCTATGAGAAAAACGGTAAGACCCACCTTTCGCCAGGTACACTCTATGGTCTTGACCCACGCAGTGAACGGTAGGTGTTAATGGGATTTTCACAGCGGATGTTGTCTAAGTGCATGCGAATACTGTGACGCTGCTTGCTTAGCGTAATCCCTTGTCAATCAAGACTTAACGGTAGTCTCAAACGCCAAAATGTACACCTGTGCCTCTCGTACATTTTTATTCCAAAATTTCACCCAAAAACAGGAACTTCACGACCAAGATATTCTACACACAAGGAAGATCAATATTATAGGAATACTTTTCAGGGATAAAAGAAAAATCGTGTTTTTATCTCAAAATACCAAAACAAAGGCAGAAAGCTACCTTAATTTCACACATAGACAGTCATGTTTATGTGAATGTATGCTTGAATCAATGACTGCACAATGTACCTGACACAAAATGCAACCGACTATAAGTGAATTTTCAGAGTACAGATAATGCAGTGTGCACCAACTCAACCTTGTCATTGTGTTTTGTGACTCAATCCAAATCGGCTGTTCTTACCTTGATTTCTTTACTCAATCTATGGTAACATCTGTTCTTATCATTTTTTTCTTCGATCCACAGACTAGATTGTTACAAGTGTGTGCATGAAACTCTGGCCCACCTTGTAGATGTCAGTCAGGCCTACCCACAATCCCCTGGGGTACCAAGGAGACCTGGTCCACCAACCATAAGCACTGAAGCCAGCAGACTCAGTGCTCAGGAAGCCACTCACCATGTAAGTCACACAGTTTGTGTTTGGTTTTTGTATTTCTGTCCACAGTTGTATGTTTCTGCCCCTTATTTTTGATGGTGTGGTGGGCATGATGGACAGGGGAATTAAGTTAAAGAATTGATTGCAGTCAATAGCAATATTTTTCTCAACACATCTTCAATATGGTTATAGGTGTTAATATTTACACTAGCTAACCAGTATAAATAAGGAGAAATAAATAAATCACTAAATAAAAAATAGATAAATAAATAAATGAATAAATGAATTGAACAAATTGCCAGCCAATGATTATGTTTGGTTAAATCTGCAACAGACTTGAGATTTATGTAATTTGGAGTGGCTGGGTACTTTTTGCAATGGTGAAGTCTCTTTGCCAGAAAGTATATAAAAAAACTAAAATACAAGCAATCACTAAAAATGTTTAATGTTTGTCTCCATTTTTGACAAAAATCACAAACAAGCTTATCAAGTAGCCAGCACATCATCACTTGAAATTTAGAAGACATTTTGTTGTTTATTTTTGTGCAGTTTTGAGGCAATGTAAAGTTTATCAGCCAATCCTTGCTAATACATTCATGACAGTTACAGTGAGTGTAATGTGAGTCTGTAACTGAGTTGGTGGACTGCTTTTCCTTTGTCCTCTAATCTCAATCTGAAAGGGGATGTCTTTTATTGAATCAGTCAACTTTTCTGTCACCAGATGGATGAAATGATGCGGATAGGACTGAAATCTAACGATGAACTGTTCCATGTGGCTTTATATGATTGGTTGGTAAATATGAGACTCACAGATAAGCTTCTAGAGGTCAGTATCACTGTTTTCATTTCAGTTCTCAAGTCCACTGGCTTCCATCTCCTGCTTATAAATACATGTATCGAAGTACATGACATCATAGATATGTGTGTATGTGGTGTTCATTTTACATCACCAGAATGTGCATACACAGTGACCTCATGGCATCATCAAAATGTGTGTAGTGTTCTGAGAACTCACAATTAAAGAAACAGTTAAAAAATTTTGTGCATTTACAGTGTACACACAATTTCTTTCTTAAAATACATGAATACAGATTCGATATAAGTGGTGGAAGTTCCAAATATGGCAAATCAGTGACAACTTATTTTCTGGCCTGTGTGTTTGCTCCCAGATTTCTTCACCGTATGTTGAAGGTTACCTCAAACGAGCAGCTGCCTACCAGCCAGACAACCTTGAAATGTTGGATTTGATGTGGAAGTACTACGAGAAGATACGGAACTTTTCAGCCGCTGCTAAAATACTGGCCAAACTGGCTGACAGACATGGGTATGTGTGAAGCTCTTGTTGATGTTATCTCGGTGATAGGGATTACTGATCAGACAAAACCCAGGAATGGCATACCTGCTGACAATTTTAAGCATTTTGTCACATAGCAGTGTCCTTTAATACACCAGACTTTGCGAGAGTGGGCATATTTTGTCAATCCTTGTAACTTTACTATTCTCATAATGTATTGCTTCAAACTTACTTTTCTCCATTGTGTTGACAGTCTCGTAGTTGAAAACTCAGAGTTATGTACTTCACATGTTGGCTGCAGTGCATTGCTGATTTAGAAACTGTGTGTTGTTGTTTTTTTTGTAGAGCACCTGACGATTTTGCCTAAATCTTATTTGTGCAAACTATTCCATTGTTCAATTCAAAGGGGACCCATTTGCCAGGAAGGATCATTGTTGTTTTGTTTTATATTTTCAGAACTGACGTTGGTTTACCTCAGCGCATTGAGTACATATCACGGGCCATCATGACTGCTAAAAGTAGCACACTAAGAACTAGCTCAGCCAGTGATGGAGAATTCTTGCATGAACTGGAAGAGAAAATGGAGGTATTATGTTTTTACAGTCATGTTTTCTTTTGATTTGACACTCAGAGCAAACAAAGCAGAACAAGGAAATATATCAACAGTGTTCTCGACAAATTAGAAAAAGAAATAATATTTATTTTGGTCACTGTGAATATGCATCTTGACATTAATAGTTCAAAGTTCAACCATTCTATGAATACTTATAGCATTATGGTTTATGTCTGCAAGTCACTTATCTAAATTTTATTTTACAGGTCGCTCGAATTCAACTCAAGATTTTTGAAGCTATCAGTAATTTTCATTCATCTCAACCAGAAATTCAGAATGCATTGTCACAGCTTAATGCTGAACTTATGGACATAACCAGGGTGAGTGTTGTAGGGAGATTCCGTTGGAAAATAACTTGATTTGTACTTGCTTTCAACTGGAACATTATGAACATAAGGCTAAGAAAAAACAGGTGTATTTCCAGTGACATATGACCTATAAAATTTGAAATTATCTTATCCTAAATATTTTTCATATTTTCAAAACTAACACATGAATTTAATAAATTTTACTGTTTTGGACACTGCAAACAAAATTATGTATTTTCCACAGGCATTCTTTCAAGTAACTCACCTTTTAAAAAGAAAAATTAGCCTGATATGCGAGGAAGACAGAATTTCAAAGATCTGATATTCAGTTTGTTTTATTGGCAGATTTAGCACATGGCTTCTTAGCATCATGACATGAACTTATACATAGCCGTCTTTGAAAGAGTATAAATCATATTTTCTCCCAGATCTACGTATGCAACAGGCTAGCTTTTAGTAACTGGCTTCATACAGCAAATTGTTGTGTCACAACATGATGTTAAATTTTCTAATTAACTCAGAGGACTGACCGCTAGAAATTGGAAATATCTGGAATGATGTTCTGCCTGTTTGCCATTTTGATATTTTTAATTCCTTGCTGTCAAGATGCATACCTTTACCTAAAATGAACCCACAGTATTGATAGTCACTTGTTTTCAAATTTAAGTACATGTTTCTGGTGTATGACAGGGTGTTCGAATGATGTAAATACCAGAAAAGATTGTAACTAGTGGTTGTTATGATGCAGAGGGCAATTCCTTATTAGTCTAGACTTCAATAAGCCTCTATTAGAAATCTTTGATGAAACCTCTAAGCTTGCCTTTCTGTGGTTCTGTCAATAGTTGTATGCTGAGTTTGCAGAACCATTTCAGCTGTGGGAGAGCCAGCTAGCCATCATCCACTGTGCCAGCCACTATGATCCGGCCCTTGTGGAGTCGCTGTGGGAAAACATTATCAAGCAAGGTAAAGCATCTACTTGTAACCTACGGTGACAGCTCTAACTTTACAGGTGAAGCATAAAAATTGCAGTTGAGTTGCTTTTATCTGTGCAGCCCGTCATAGCATCCTCCTCGAGTGGTTTCAAACACACCACTGAAAATCTAATAGTACCAGCCAACTGACTGTTTGTTGATGAAAGTGATGTCAGACGGTCAGAACTTAGACTATCAGTACGTGCGTTGAGGGCAGTCAGCATATCAATGTTACCACGGTGTATCAAAGCTCCTTTCAGTAAAATCAAAGCATTTATACCAGCAGACAGCAGAAATTCTATGAGCCTTGTCAAAACATTGAAATATACCCCCTAACATCAGCATAAAACAATTGCCGGAGTCAGCATGGATACTCGTCTGATAGCACATCTACCTTACCAGTGGGGAGGCAAAAATGATAGAAACACTTAGTTGAACGTCAGTTTGGGGAAATACCAAGAAATTCTTCAAGAAAGCCTGAGACAAACTTCCCTAACAGTCTGTGATGTCTTGGCATAGAAGATAGTCAAAGTGTTTTTGCCATTGCTGTTTCTTTATTCAGATTTGGAAGACACTTTCGGCAAGTCTGCTTCAACAAGAATTGCATCGCTCAGTGACAAGATAATCAGCTTAGGAAGGATCTACATCACATCTGATCGCTACTTTCCTCTTGGTAAGTGTGCGTCAAACTCTTCTTCACGCGGCAGGTACAGCTCATTGCTGTGGGCATGAATAATGCAGCAATGAGAGGTTTAAAGTAAAATGGTTCCTGTTAACCTTGACTTCAGAAGTTTTGCCAGAATAGTCCTACTGGGTGGCAGAGTTTAGTTTAAAACTAGTTCAGGCCAAGTCGATCACTTAATAATTTTGCAGATGAGAAAAATAAACATAACCATTGGTAAAAAATCTTAAACTCAGAAAGTACGTTATCTTAGACTTTTAAATTTTATGAAAAGCGTCTTTTTTATGTAGATTGTGGTTTGTTCCAGCTAAGTTGATCGCATGACTAATATGCATATAAGCAAATCTTGGACCTAAAACTGGTAAAAAATCCTGTCCAGTGACTCTAACATTTGCATAATTTATATTTCTAACGGTATTTTAATACAATTGTGTTCAAACCAAAGTTGGTAAATGACTGATATGCAAATGAGCAATTTAAATGTGAACAATGGTAAAAAATTACAACCTAAAAAAACTGCTGGCCCTAGGGCTTTGAAAATTGGTCGGGATGTTTCTATTTGATGCAAATTTAAGTATGTGTAAATAAAGTTTATAAGATGATTATTATGCAAATGAGCAAAACAAATCTTTCAAAAATGGTAAAGAATTCTACGTTTGATATGTTTGATTTCTGTGAATTTTGTTTTTGCTACAGATGTTCTCAGTGGCATTTAGATGCATGTTCATTCAATAAAATGGAATAAAAGGCTGATACTAAAATGAACAAATACACGTGGTCAATAATCGT
Source organism: Ptychodera flava (assembly GCF_041260155.1). Classification (NCBI taxonomy): domain Eukaryota; kingdom Metazoa; phylum Hemichordata; class Enteropneusta; family Ptychoderidae; genus Ptychodera; species Ptychodera flava. The sequence goes on from NC_091935.1 coordinate 9,407,316, forward strand.
AAAACTCTTTTAACTACTAGCTGTAGGAATTATTTTAATTCTGATGCAAATTTAACATTATTTAAATCAAATTGATCAGATGAGTAATGTACAAGGGAGAAAATAAATCATAAAAATAGTCAAAATAGACAAATTTCTATGCTGAGATAGTACTCAGGCTTTCAGTTTACTATTTGCTCAAGAATACCAAAATCTACAAGTTTGTTTGAACAAAGTGCATGGAATGACTGATATGCAAATGAGCGAAACGAATTGCCTTACTGCTATTTTTGTCAAAATGTCTTAATTGCAAAGCTTTTCAAGTGTAAACAGTGAATATTTATAGAATTAATGCTCAACAATTGAAGTATTGTATCACATTTTTGAACTGGATGAACATTGCCATTAATGACTGTATTTTTGTTGTTCGTTTTGATGTTATAAAGTTACCAAGATGAATTCAGAATTTGAAAATAAGTTCAAAGCCATCAATGTATTTTTGTTGGGGATAAAACATACACGGATCGATAGCATTCCCGCATGTGCGCTGGCAGGAGCCATGACTTATGTCAAGAGGGAACAGCCTTTCACAAAGTACGCTGCAGCGCGCTAAGTAGTCGGGCTCTGCGAGCTGCCACACACATAACCAGCGAGACCATCAATACCAGCGATGAATAGGAGTATCTTTATCAAACAGGATTATCATTATTAAAAATGTCTTTATCAAATAATCCACCTACTATATACAGCAGTGAATTTTTACTTTTTTTTGAAATACATAGCTGCATCAACTTATGGGCTCAGCCTGTTGAGATTTTAGTTTCTGCCGTGAACACAGCAATAAAATGTTCGATTTTCACAAAAAGACACATCGAAATCTTCGTAAACTCCATAAGCTATTAAATGAATTTACACAAGCAGCGTACCAGCAAAGTATTGTAACAATTTGTTACTGCAATGCTCCATTAACTTAGGAATACCCCACTTCCGTACTTGGTTGAGTATCTGAACATCTGTCACCAAAGACCATATTGCGGTCCCTCAAATAAAATCTGACAATCTCTAAAATCAATCAATTAATTAAATATGAAAGGGTTCACATATGGATCCTTCTTTTTTTACTCAAGAAAAAATGAAACTCATCTCGGGACATAATTGAAATAGACATTGATATTGTAATTCAGTTTGTCAGAAAAGGAATTAATGAATTATGGAAGGTTTCATGTACAGATGCTTCTATTTTTACAGAAGAAAAAAACGAAATTCATCTCTGAACGTAATTGAAATAGACATCAACATATTGTCATTCAATATGTCGGAATAGGAATTATAGATGAGCAATGCAGGGCAGTGAATTTCATTTATTTTTCTTCAGAATTTTTGTTGGATACAGGTTTCAGCAAAGAGCGTTAAAAAAAGTGGAGCTACAAAAGCAAAAGAGAACCATGTACATATTCATTCATGTACACAGTTTGAAAGTTGTTGGTGAACATGAGAAGAAGTGAAGGGGAAACCTGCTTCATAAACCCTGTTCACACGGACTGAGTTGGCTCTGCTTCACATACCCCGTTCACAATAGCTTTGATTGAATTGAATTGCTTTGAAGCATTGACATTAGACGAACCAGACATATTGTCTAAATCGAGGTGTTGCCTACACTGTCAGGTGCAATTAACAGCTTAATAGTAATATGAGTCGATCATAAAAAAACCAACTCTGCAAAAGTTGAAACATTGTCTAGCGGGAGGTCAGACGTAGTCAAAACACCAACACCCAACCACACACATCATGTCTGCTTAGAACGCAGTCACTTGTTTTTGTTAAATCAACAAAATATAATACTTCGATGAATTACCTCGACGAATTATTACATTACAGCATTGCACTTTTTAACCGGTACATAAAAATTCAAAAGTTCAAAAAATTGTAAATTCGAAAGGCGTTATAAACCTGACAGCATACGTCCTGGACAGTTAGCAGTGCGTGGTTATGTGTTGTGTGGTGTTGTTTTGATCAAGTCTGACCTCCCGCTAGACAATGTTTCAACTTTTGCAGAGTTGATTTTTTTATGATCGACTCATGTTACTGCTTAACTGTTGATTGCACCTGACAGTGTTGGCAACACCTCGATTTAAACAATATGTCTGGTTCGTCTTATGCCAATGCTTCAAGGCAATTCACTGTACTAAATTGCATCGCTGCTACACTGATGTAACTTTTACACCCATGTAATAAAAGCAATACGAACGCTCAGTGTCGGCCGAGCATTGAACCAGTATTGTCCCAATTGGGAGTGGGATCTGGGGCCTATATAGACTTGGTTCAAGTCTGTGATTTGTGAATGTTTGAGTGGAGTGAACGCAATAATTTGTATTTTACTTTCATGTGAAACGCGCGCGTGAGTGGAGTGGACGCGATGAGTCGGGTGAACGCTATACAGGGGAGTTTCACCCGGAATCACAGACTTGGCTTTCTTGCAGGGTTTGCGTTGCTATAAATTATTCATGAGATGACGTTTTTATTTACTTATATATTATTCATAAGATGTCAAGTGCGATCATGCCCAGAAAAGTCAGCACGACCTCTGTTGTATCACCGAAAACGCGTGTAAATATCTATGTTGTTTGTGGGGCCCATGTTGCAAAATGCGATAATCGTCGCTGGTTATTAGTCCCCACGGACAGAGTCCGGGGGGACTTATAGGTTTGGTCATGTCCGTGGGTGCGTGCGTCCGTGTGTGCGTGCGTGTGTCTGTGTGTGCGTCCGTCCGTTCACGCAGATATCTCAGAGATGCCTGGAGCGATTTCATTCAAACTTGGTACAAGGATTACTTCTTATGTCATACAGATGCACGTCGATTTGTTTTGTGATACGATCCAATATGGCTGCCAGGCGGCCATTTTATTACGATTTTTTCATGTATAGAGCCATTACTCAGGCATGTTTCAACCCATTTTATTCAAAGTTGGTACAAGGACATTGACCAATGACATAGAGACGCACGTCAATTTGTTTTGTGATACGATCCAATATGGCTGCCGTGCGGCCATTTTGTTACAATTTTTTCATGTACAGAGCCATAACTCAGGCATATCTCAACCGATTTTATTCAAACTTGGTACAAGGACATTGACCTATGTCATACATATGCACTTTAATTTGTTTTGTGATACGATCAAATATGGCTGCCATGCGGCCATTTTGTTATGATTTTTACATGTACAGAGCCATAACTCAGGCATGTTTCAACTGATTTTATTCAAACTGGGTACAAGGACATTGACCAATGTCATAGATATGCACGTCAATTTGTTTTGTGATACAATCCAATATGGCCGCCAGGCAGCCATTTTATTACGATTTTTTCATGTACAGAGCCATTACTCAAGCATGTTTCAACCGATTTTATTCAAAGTTGGTACCAGGAGATTGATGTATGTCATAGCTATGCACATCAATTTGTTTTGTGATAAGGTCCAATATGGCCGCCATGCGGCCATTTTGTTACGAATTTTTCATGTACAGAGCCAGAACTCGGGCATATCTCAACCGATTTTATTCAAAGTTGGTACAAGGACATTGACCTATGTCATACACATGCACATTGATTTGTTTTGTGATACGGTCCAATATGGCCGCCATGTGGCCATTTTGTTACGTTTTTTTCATGTCCGGAACCATAACTCAGACATGTATCAAGTGAATTAATTCAAAAGTATTTTTATCACAGACCTAATGAAGAGGACTCTATTCTCTCTGAGGACCTGTAATCAAAGTACCCATTAACAAGTGGGGACTGTGTCATCAACGATGACTTGTTCAAGGATGGAAAAAAGACACTGTCCTGTGAAGAAATAGTGTTTGCCGTCTGTACAACTCTTGACCCCTTTCTGCACACTCATGTGAGTTGCAGATCATGCTGCATTCGGCATCGACTCTGCTGAAAAGCCTCCAGCAGTTCCGACTACAGTTCAAATCTACATGATCAACCATCGGGGCCAAAGAAGAAGTTGTCAAACGGCTTGTTCCGTGCGAAAATAAAAGGCCCAGCAAAGGGTCCTATTTGATGCCACTAACAACTAAGTTCACGCGTTCTCCTTATTGGCCAGAATAATGGCTGGAACTGTCAATCATTTTGTATTTGCTTGACGTCACTGTGTACACAGTCCGTCTGGCCGCCGGTACTTTGCAAGAAGTCCAAGTCGGTGAATCCGGCAAAAACTAACTCACTATACTGCGCAGACTCAAAGGTAACGCATTCAATCGCTCGGAAAACCTGCGCTACCAATTCCGAATAGGTTTGTACGAAATAGGAGAGACACAAGAGAAACTATTATAAATGATTTTAGTTTTTAAAAGTTCACCAACTTGAACCAAGTCTAGGGCCTATACAAAATCTGAGTTGACCCAGATTTCCATGTTTGGACGTGTAACATGTTCATGTAGACTCACATAATATGATCTCAATGTCTTTAAAAGCACTATATACTGAGTATTTATCCACCCCTGATGTATCTGATTCTGGTCAGTACACTCAGTAAAGATATGCTGAATTTGTCTCCCATTATTATTTGCAAAAATATAATCTTGTCTATCGTAACAAATTGTATTTTCCATACAGTTTGTCGATTTGGCTTTTGTGGAGGTCAAATTGAAAAGGGAAAAGAAATGTTCAATGCTACACAGAAGTTGAATAAATGGATGTAGAAAAAAATAATAATAATAAAATAATAATACAACTGTAATAATAAATTTAAAGTAATAAAATAATAAAAGGTGATTTAACTAAAGGAGCAGTAAAATTGTTAATTTTGTATCTTTGAAACCAAGTGAAAATGAAAAATTCCAGTGTCAAGCAAAAGGATAGTTACAAGTTTTTCATAAATGTCGATTAGTTGTCCACAAGTTTTGTTCTCTTGAATACACTCACAAAAATTTAAGGATAATCCCAATTTTGTATTCTAGATGTTTTATATCCATAAATTATGCGAGCAGTCCAATATTCTTTGCTTCTCAGTATTTATGTGATTGCCAGTTGAATATCATACTAAACTTCTTGAGCGCCATATTCACGATCACCTTGTAAAATTCATGGAAACACACAATCTCTTCTTTTCTAACCAATCAGGCTTTCACACCAAACACTCTTGTTAAAGTACTGTTGTTGGTCTGGTCAACTCATGGACTAAAGAAATCCATCGTGGAAACATCGTTGGCTCAGCATTTTTAGACCTGAGCAAAGCGTTTGATCTCGTTGATCACACAATCTTGTTGTCAAAACTAAAAATCTATGGGTGTTCTGATCATACCCTGTCATTTTTAGCTCCCATAGCCATATGTATATATGGCAATGGAAGCTATTCTTATAGGCTAGGGAAATGTCTGTATGTATGTATGTCTGTATGTCTGTATGTCTGTATGTCTGTATGTCTGTATGTCTGTATGTCTGTCCGTCAACATCAAAAACTCCAAAACCGCTGTACATTTCATCTTGATATTTGGTGTGTACATGGATGATGGGCTGTAGATGAGATTTTGTTCAAATGAAGTTGTCATTGCCAAAAATATGCAAATTAAGTGAAAAAATGTAAAAAAAGTCAAAATTGAAAAAACTCAATAACCACTGAGCAGATTACATGAAAAATTAGCATGTAAGTACTTTGGGCTGACATGAAATGATTTTGCACATCTTGGGTCAGTATCTTGGACTTGCTATTTTTCATGAATTTTTTTGTAATTTTCTCCCATTTTTGGTCAAAAAATCTCCTGCTCTGAAACCACAAGTCCGATTGATTTGAAACTTGGTATGGAAGTGCATAGGAGTGACCCTTGCCAAATTTGGGCAAATCGTGGTGAAATTTGCATATTTTTAGTTTACACGTCCATAGACTCCCATGTATAAGGCAGATCTCCATAGACTCCCATGTATAGGGCCACGAAAAATAAAAATTTAGTTTCTCATCGTATTCATATTGCAAAAAGGATGCAGTGACACAATTTTTAGTCCCCACGGATGAAGTCCAGTGAGCTTATAGATTGGGTCATGTCCGTCTGTTCGTCCATCCGTGAGTCCATCCGTTCACACAGATATCTCAGATATTTTGACAAAATGTCATGTGACCTTGATGACCTTTGATCTCAAATATACATATTTGTCCATAACTCAGTAACCACAAGTGCTACAGCCTTCATGTATGGTATGATGGGACACCTTATGACGCCACATATTGTACCTCATAAATTATGCACATATCTAATTTTGAGCGAGCCAATAGAGCTAGAGGTCTGATTTTTGGTATATAGGGATAACTTAGCAATACAATTTTGTTGACAAAATGTCACGTGACCTCGGTGACCTTTGACCTCAAATATACATATTTGTCCATAACTCAGTAACCACAAGTGCTACAGCCTTCATGTATGGTATAATGGGACACCTTATGACGCCACATATTGTACCTCATTAATTATGCGCATATCTAATTTTGGGCGAGCCAATAGAGCTAGAGGTCTGATTTTTGGTATATAGGGATAACTTAGCAATACAATTTTTTTGACAAAATGTCACGTGACCTCGGTGACCTTTGACCTCAAATATACATATTTGTCCATAACTCAGTAACCACAAGTGCTACAGCCTTCATGTATGGTATGATGGGACACCTTATGACGCCACATATTGTACCTCATTAATTATGCACATATCTAATTTTGAGCGAGCCAATAGAGCTAGAGGTCTGATTTTTGGTATATAGGGATAACATAGCAAAACAATTTTTTTGACAAAATGTCACGTGACCTCGGTGACCTTTGACCTCAAATATACATATTTGTCCATAACTCGGTAACCACAAGTGCTACACCCTTCATGTTTGGTATGATGGGACACCTGATGACGCCACATACTGTACCTCAATAATTATGCGCATATCTCATTCTGAGCGAGCCAATAGAGCTGGATGTCTGATTTTTGGTATATAGGGATAACTTAGCAATACAATTTTTTGACCAAATGTCATGTGACCTCGATGACCTTTTACCTAAAATATATGTTTATGTCAATAAATAAGTAACCACAAAGCTATGTCCTTTGTATTTAGTAGGATGGGAGACCTTATGACAACACACGCTTTACCTCATTAATTATGTACACATCTAATTCTGGGCAAGCGAATAGAGCTAGAGATCTGATTTTTTGGCATATAGGGATTAATTAGCAATATGATTTTTTTCAAATGTCATGTGACCTCGATGACCTTTGACCTTGATTATACATATATATGCATATTTCAGTAACCACAAGTTCTATACCCTCCAATTTTGATAGGATATTATAGACCTTAAGATGTCACATCTTGTACCTCATTTATAATGCGCATATGTATTTCTTGGCTGGCCAATACTGCTAGAGGTCTGATCTTTTCCCGATTTAGAACCATAACTTAGACATGCCTCATGTGTTTCAAATTGGGAACAACGACATAGACCTATGTGCCCATAGATCTCAACATATACACTCCAGTGATACTTCTTAATGACCACATTTTCCTGCCCCATCAAGACTAATACTCCTATTACAAGTGGGGACTATGTCATTGTAAATGACTTGTTGAGTTAATGGTTGTATCACAGTATTCGATATATCTAATTCTGTATTTTTTCCATTTTATATTCTGAATAATTACATTAAACATATTTCACTGTCTCCAGTACATTTCATTTAAGTATTTTCACTTCATGCACTTTATCCCTTTCACACATGTTCAAATATCTGACCAGAGAACAAACACTAAATAGTCAAGGATGGGAGCTACAGTGTCATTGACGCTATTTTTTATTTAAATCATACTTACTCACACATAAACAATTTGTGCAATTTAAACGTACAAACTCAGATGTAATTGATGTCTTTGTCGGTGTGCTGCAAGGTTCCATACTGGGGCCATTGCTCTTTATTATTTATGTTAACGATTTTCCCCTTCATTTGCAGACGACACAACACTTCATGTTTCAAACAAGTCCTTAAACACCATATCTACTTACCTGAATGCTGATCTAAAAATAGTTGACAATTGGTGTCTTACTAACAAACTTTGTATCAATCCCAGTAAGACAAAATCAATGATCATCACAACTTCTCAGAAGAGACGGCACATTGACAGTGAAAACTTCAACCTCACTTTGGCTGGTAAAACTATTGACCGCGTCTCATCAGAGAGGTTACTAGGGGTCACTATTTCTAATAACCTAGACTGGTGTGAACACATTTCAACCATTGAAAGCAAAATCAATTCCAAATTGTTTCTTTTGGCACGCATCAAAAAATTTCTTCCTCTCCACTCACGCAAGCTATTTTATTACTGTTTCATCTCACCACACATCAATTACTGTTCTAATGTTTGGAGCTTTACTTCCAATAGCAATATCTATGCATTGGAGCGTCTACAGAGACGTGCAATGAGACTTATTCTTGACACTGTTCCGCCTCTTTCCACTTATCAAATGTATACTCAGCTTCATTGGCTGCCGATTAACTTGAAACTCCGTTTTAACCGTATGGCCCAAATTTACAGAGCAACTCACAATCTAATCCCTGACTACATAACCAGTATGTTCAATAATTATATCCCTTCCAGATCACTTCGTTCTTCCAATCAGAACCTCCTTAAAGTTCCCAAAGCACGTACACTTCTTTATCAAAACACCTTGTCTGTTGCGGGTGTGGATGAATATAACAATCTCCCCAAATCAATCAGGGACTCCGAGTCACTGACTAGTTTTAAGAAATCTTGTAACAACTTTCTGTATTCTATTTACTTGTCTGATGCCTCTTCGTAGTTTTTTTTTTTGATTTTTGTTTTTTTTTTTGATATTTGTACTTCTGTGTTTTTTGTGTTTTTAAGTTGGTGCTGTAATATGATTTTCTTTTGTCTATTCGACCTCCATGAAAAGAGGTGTTTCACCTATGGAGTTATCGAGTTTAAGTAAACATTAATAATAATATTAATAATAATAATACTAGTGAATGTGATAACATCAAGCAGTGTTTGCTATTTATGGCAGTACTGTATTGACTCAAAACTGAAAGATTTACACTAAGTCTTTTGTTCAAAATTTTCTGAATATGGTAATAAAATTAGAGGTCATATGCTAATTTTGGTACTAGAGAAACAAATCGCCTAAAATGTACAAATGTTTGAAATTCAAAATGCCTGGTGTCCCTTTGTTAACTCCATCAGAAAAAATTGAATCTGTGATTTTCACAGAAAGGTAGACACTGAAACGTCGTACTCTCTGCAAGCTGTAGACAAGCAAAGTGTTAAAAAATTTTGAGTGTCTGAAACTGTTCGTTGAAATGCATCAGCCATACTTAACAAAAATTCAGCAATATCCGGAATGAATTAATGGAATATGAAAATATGGCAAGAGAGTCCTTATTTTTCACAAAAGCCAATCTCAGCATGTATTCAAAATAAACATTGACATATTGTCATTCAATATGAGATATGGTCATACAGTATGTCAGATTAGTAAGTATGGATGAGCAGTGCACGGATTTCGTCACAATATTTTGTTACATACAGGCAAACAACACAAAAAAACCATAGCTGCAAAAATCAAAGAGTAACGTATGCTGCTGTTTATAAATGTATCTGTAGTGATGCCAGATACTTGAAATTTTCTCATTCAATTCATTGTTTATGGAGCCCACATCTTTGTATAGCTGTAGTATTTGTGATAATAGTTCATGATATTACCAGGAAAACAATTTAGAGAGCAAATCAATGTTTTCAATGGTGTCAAAATGAGGTCTTTATGGAAGAAGTGGGACCATCAAAACATGTCGCATTCAGCTGAAAATTATTACACTTTTAGAAATGAATGGCTCTCTGATTTTGCATCGGGAAAAGGGAAGACCTGATTGTGATTGTGATGGTAACAGATTGTGGTCGTCATGGTAACACGAACACACATTTGTTCTCTTCAGATTTTTTGGTGAAGCACTTGGAGAAGAAAACGTGCCAACTGGACTGGGATAAAAGCTGGGTTTTCAGAACCTTTATGAAAATTGGAATTCAATTAACCACCCTGCATCACATCTATGACAGTCTCTTCAAGGCAAAGGTCAGTTTGGTCAATGAGTATTGTCGACGGCAATTCAGAGTTTGTTGCTATTTCAAGCATTCTGTGCGCAATGTAGGTTGCTGTCAAATGAACGTCATATGAAATCTATCGACATTCAGCAGGCATATTTACGTTCCAGCTTGTAGTTTGAGTCCTGTACATTTGGTTTGTGTAGTTTTTCATCATGGAAATAAATGAGGAAAATTATTTTGAATTTCATTAATTTCACATCTGTTCTACAATAAGTTCTTAAATCATGTTCAACTAATTGCATATCTGTTTGTTCGTTCCTAAGCAACTGAAAGGGTGTCATCCAGTGTTCCCTCTAACAAAAGAGATTTCAGGAAACTTCTGAGTCAATTGAAAAAATTTGTGAAATTTTCATGAGTCACAATGTATAATTTCCTATTCAACTGAAAATGTTCTTGCATCACATGGAATATTCATGAGTCCATGGTGTGCCAAATAGGCTTAGAGGGCACACTGGTGTCACTAGTAATGTTTGAAACTTTTATACGTACAAAAATATAATATTACTATTCTATTGATTTTCCCCACTTAAGGTGGTTGGAAAGGCTAGAGCGTCAGTTATAAATTTCAACAAAACTATTAAAATATAAAAGTTGTCAACATTCTCTGTAGAATAAAAAAAAATAGACATTTGGGCACAAAGGCATTGCAGAGTTATAGCCTGTTAAAACTTCTGAAAAACTGACCAAATAAGAAGAAGTTGGGGAGTCCTTAGTGTATTAACTATGGTAGAGGTCCCTAGCTTTTAATAAAATGTTTGAAAAGGGAAAGTCATTATTGCTGTTTTTCAGGAAGTTTGACAAGGCGGTGCTGGCATTCAGAATCAGTGACTGCTATTGTAAATGCATTTTTAGATTCTTTGAGTGTCAAAGAGGTGTCAAAAGTGAGATTGACCAAAAAAACAGCTCTATGACTTCAAAAGAGGGGTGCAAATATGGCTTGTTTTCAACATTTTTGACAGAATAACAGTTTTCCTACATAATTGTATACCAATTTAATCCAACTTTGAAATGAGATACGGACATGGAATTTTTACAGCCTATTAACAAGGTTACAGATAAGATTTGTACGGCACAATTTTCCTGTATTTGAAGTACTTTTTGAAAAATCACATTTTGAAATTTGAAAGAATTTTAATAATTTTTGATATATAAACCCATTTAAAATCATAAAAACAAATTTTATTTACAAATCCTGCCGTACAAATCTTACAATAAATAGTGTCAACATATTTATAACTAATTTGGTAATATTAATACTATCCAATTATTATTAAATTCAAATATGTAAAAAAAATATGAAAAATTAAATTTTAATATTTACTGGTGTCATATTTCAAAATCATGGCTGCAAATATACATTTTTTATATTCTTTGGAGAAAATATTAACTAAGGGAGTTATCCTGAAAATTTGAACTAAATATCTTGATTCTAACACTTGAAATTTGACATTAACTCTGAGAAAAGAATTGGTGCAAAAATAGCCTTTCCAACCACCTTAAGTGATTTCAACATTCACTGTAGTCTACAGGGATTTGCCTGCATCGATTTCATAGGGAAAAAAATATGAAAACCATGTTTGGTGTGAAGACAAGTGAAAGATTATCCCTTCAATTCATGGGAAAATATGTCTTTGATTGCATTCTGCAAGATAGAAAAAATAAAGAAATAAAATTCTAAATTGTATTTTTCATGATTTTACAGGATAGTTTCTGGCATTCTGTGAACAAACCCTTGCATGTACTTGATGCTATCTACTTACTGCTAACTCTGTTTACGGATAACCCATCCAAAGTACCTGCTCATGAAAGGTAAGTTTTACCTGCATATTCCTTAACATATGCTGTTGTTTTACGTAGTGATATGTAAAAAAAGTTTCACATGTTGGTGCCCATTTTTTTGGTGTCCCAAGTTTTAATAATTATCAGGTGTTTAAAATTTCTGAACACATCAAGGTTTCACTGTTTTTTTCACTTTGTGTGTGAAGGAGAGATAACAAATGTCTTATCGTAAACTTCCAAGTATTTACTGTCAAATCAGAATGGCAGCCCACTGTGACATTTAAAAATATGCTGTAAATTTTTCAAAATACCCATTAAGTCTTTTTATGTCTTCAGATAAGTGACTCAAAATAAGTAAGAAAAATCCAATTCCTTGAAGCGCATATTATTTGCTTCAAGACCGATATGATAAATTTGCATTTCCTTACAATTTTATGTTTTTAAGGACAAATTTCTTAGCCGCTCTATTCATCAGCATAAATATGATATTGTCGCATATAAATAGGTAATTTATGCTAAAGAAAACCTATCCATGTGAAAAATTGTGTGGGAACCAAACAAGCCATTTTTAGAACAGCCAACATTTTGTGTTTCAGCACAGTTTTAGAAATATACAGCATTTTCTCCAAACGTGTAATTGCACAAATCCCTTCTGTTTGAAAAATATGCTCCTTTACTCAAACTAGTACCATGTTTCTGTCTACAATGATGTATTGAGATATTAATATACACAGAGTATTGCTCTGTGATTGCTGCCTATACACAGAGTATTGCTCTGTGATTGCTGCCTATAAAGATCACATTGTTGATTTAATCCACTTAGTAATCTGTATAGACTTTGCATCTAGATTTCAAAACTGCGTTTGAACTTTTATGAAGCGTGAATGTTTTGAATATGTTTCATATATGTTAAAGATAATCTTGATCTACAATAACCATATACTCATACCTTGAAAAACCTTCATTTGCATAATTTAAATTTGCATAATTACCATGGTCCCCAAATATCAGAACCAAATCCCCACAAATTTCCTTATGGTTTTGGGAGAAGAATAAAAAAAACCTGTAATTTATATTTAGAACAAAATTGCTGCAAAATACATTAAAAGTTACAGCTTATTGAGCTTCAAGAGTGTTACAGAAAGGACAAAAAACCCATTTCAATTAGCATATGTCAGCAGGCCAGTTTTATCGCCTCCTTTATGACATTTGGGATAATTAAAACACATGCACTGTAAACGCAGCTTCTGTGCTTAGGAGGGAGGGGGTTTGGCTGTATGTCGATTACTGTGCACAAAAATCACACTACATGTTTTTATATCGCAACATCTCGCTACATGTTTTTATGTATTGCAAAATATCGCATTATATTGTTTGACGTGTACCAGGCCAGAGCGGCACTGGCACTACACCAGCATTCTTTGGACATACATGTGGTTCAAGTGCATGTGTAAAATAACGTAACAATCGTTTTGGATACACTGTTTCAATTCATTCTATTCCGATGGTTGTGTCGTTGTCGAGCTGGTGCTGAACAAAGATTGATTTTAGAGGGGGTATGCCGGGGGAAGGGGTAGCATATGCATGATTTGGTGGGATTTTTACACTTCCAAACTTTTGTTTAGAGGGGGTGGGGGGGGGGGGGGGGGGGGTTTAGGCTAAACGCAATTAGTTGCATTTACTGTGCACGTTTTAACTATCCATGGCCCCTAATATACTGGTATCTTTGTCTTTTGTGAATATATAAGTTAAATCAAACATGTTCTACCAGCCTTTTGTTTTCACTGCATTCTGCAGTAAATTATGTCTAGAATTTATTTTAAAGCAAAATTTTACATTTTGCTAACGGCAAATCGTTGAATCTTGAATTTTACATATCACCAAAGATAACATCATGTGGTCGCGCAAGGGTCTATGGCTACAGCGTGCTGGCCCCTGTGATTGCTCAGCAATAAACCCTCAATAATAAAACTATAATTTGTGGTCTTCTTGTTGTTTTGTATCTGTAGGAGAGCTTTTACCAGTCGATGTCTGGACGCAATAGCCAGCTACAATGTAGAGTTAGAAGCAATGGGTCTACAAGCCAATGTACAGACTACCCTGGCAAAATTCAAAGAACTACAAGCCAGACTAGATCGATTACACTTGCATACAGCGATGCGTACTTAAAACACTTAGGATATGCTACCGTAATGTACTGGAGACTGAATAGGGAGCTTATGAGTATATGGACAAATGAGGGGGAGGGAAGGGGGGACTTTTGTACTGTGAGGGAGTATGGACATCATTGTATTAGTTTGCATAAATTCTCATGACTGTTGTGTTTGACAACTATGGTATGATTTCTTTTTTTTTTTCAAAAATCCATGCTTATTACGTATTTTCTACCTGTGTGTTTATTTTCGTTTTTGAAGACTTGACCTGACTTTCAGTTTGTAAGTTTTGATAAAGAGATACAAGCCGATAAATTTCTCAAGTGATAGCCAAAAGCAATCATATTATATTGTGATGAAAAATCAGAAAATAGAATGTGTAATTTGATTGGAAAGGCTGAAATGATTTGAGACAGATTTAACATAGAGGGCATGGATATGAGATCTCATGATGCTGATCCATACATACCGAACACTGTTTGTAAACCATCATCTCTGCAATACTGTATTGATCAAACAGTTTTGAAAGCATGTTTTTCAGAACTCGATAAATGTTCATTCAGAGATTGTGCCATAAGTGTTATACTAACAATCCGAAATATTGTTGTCATAATTATATTTGACATTATTTAGTGCTGTAACTGAAACCATCTGAAATATTAAGTGTCAGAATTTTTGATACGAATAATAAACAAATCAAACACCACACTTGATGATTGACAGTGAACTTGTCAGCTGACAGCCTTGTTGTAATCAGCTTGTAGCTTTCTTATTCCTAAGTAGTTCTGAGGTTGATCAACCTTGAGAAAATGTGATCTAACCAACATTGAGGACAGAAAAAGTATCGGAATGAGAACAAGTGGAAAATTTATCTCATAATGTCATTGATTGAACAAAAGTCACATCATTGATGTACATGTATTTGACTTGTGTGGAAGGAATATCTGAGTGGCTACTGTTGACATATTGTTGATTTTTTCATCATATTTCCATAAAAACCACTATTGTCATGACAACCTTTGTCCTGTGTTGCTTTTCTCTGGCAGCATTTCACAATAATGCCCAGGATATGATTTACATGGAAGCAAGTTCATCAAACTCTGTGATATCTCAATGCATTACTTAAATGGAATGCACCAATTTAGTAATTGATTTTTGTTTTTACAACAAAAATACTAATTTGATTAAGTCAGCCTGGTTACCCACAGGAACCAAGTGTAAGGATTATGTACCGGTAATGCATCATTGGACTTAAATATATTAAATTCCTAAAGCATGACAACCCAGAAAAGCACTTAATACCTACATGTTTTCTAGCATTTTTCTTTCTAACATGTTCATGCCTCATTACGGTGGAAAAACTGTCCATTTTTGTCGAGTGTCTATGAAAATGAATTGTCAGTCCTTGTGAATGATCTTAGTCAAAGGTGGAAGTTCCCTGCCAGCATGGTTGTCATGTATGAGCAATTTATTAGTAAAGGGGCATATTTCTTGACCTGATACAGCTGCTGCTGTGGTAGAGTAGCTTTCTAATTCACACACTGCAAGTCCTTGTTTTCTGTTAGGTTTAAAGGGAAGTAGTTGGTGTCACTGGAAATTGTTTTTGTGTCAATTATGGGTTACCGACAAGTCGGATGTTTAGATCAGAATCTTTCAACATGCTGCCAGAGTGGATGACAAAACCGAACTCTCCTTGTCTGTGTAATAAACAGATCAGCAGTCACCATTGATAGCATTGGGTTTGAGCCAAATCATAGAGGTGAAAGGGTTAAAAGTTGGCACTTTGAAACTTTGCTCGGACTTCCAACAGGAGATTTTAAACCATTGTATTTCAGTCAAGTGTAAAAATTGAGAGTCTGAGCTAGTGTTTGGTGTAGAAAAACAAACTGCAAACAATTTATCAATGTTCAAATTTCTGAAAGAGTACCATTCCCTATGTTAACTCCATTGGGAAAATTGAATTTTCTTGTTTTCACCAAAACAAGACACTCAAACTATTTGCCTCTCAGATTTCAAACTGAGTTGACACAAGGAACAGAACAGCAAACTTGCATAAAAATATGTGACCCTCGAGAAAAACGTTTTTCTCGAGGGTCTATGGTCTAAACTCCATGCCCCTGGCTGAGTCCACCTTAAACCTGCCAACAGACAAGAGATGTAGAAAGCTATTACATCTTGTACCATGGAAAAGTCACTGAATAGACGGCTTGAATCACACCTTACATATGGTGTGTCCAATATACTTAGTATGCATGTATGTCAAGGGAAATTGGCCATCTCACACGGCCAGTTCTCGCTCCATGTCTAAAAACCTCCTGTTTTACTTGCTTTCGGGATCTAATTTGCCACTTCTCCACTGTAAGGCTGATGATTGATAACTTGGCCATCAAATTGACCTTGTTTTGTGCCCTGTGCCAGCAACATGTTTAGCTTGGTCAATAGGGAAACGATATGTCAAAATAAGGCGATTTTCAACCCTGTCGTGGACTGGTGGCACACATCTAATTTGCATATTCGTTAAATGGATTCAAATGGTCAACATACCATTCCTAGAGTGTTGTAAGAGTGTCTTTTTGTGGATGTCATATTGGTACTGACCTGTACTGGACAATGGTTTGATTGCGTCAGGGAAATCCCTTGAGGAAGGTCAGTGCTTGTGTTCGGACCAGGAGAAACACCACTGCAAAAACTGCTGCTAAAACCTTGCAACTTTCGATGAAGATCACGTGATCGAGTTCAGGTGGCTTGCTCGGTATTGGGAAATTTAATGAAATAGCATCTGATCGGTGCAATACCCACAACTAGGAGGAACCCAGTGAAGATTTCTTCAAACTCTGAGCTTATCTGGGGATCGCTTTACAGCAATCTTTACCAATAAAGATTGACCCGTGTTACAAATTACGGTTATTGTAATTTAATGTGGATCCCATGAGAGATGAGATATCAATACAGTATTACAGTCAAAATTCAGTGAACTGTAGAAAACTATTCTTCATCTGCAGCAATCATGTGATAGATGCTTTTCTTATACTTTATGCTGCCTTTCTTTGGGATGGGAGTAAGCAGAATTATCGACAGGGGATGGAAGAGAAAATGGAAAATGGTGGGGGTATGAAAAACAGCAGAACAAAACTGGGTATTAGGGGAGGGCTCTAACTTCCAGATAAATCTCTCAGAATGGGTTCAATGACTCACGACCAGAAGTAGTTTGTACTTGTGAATACTCAATGACTGTGTAAGTGAGGGCATGAGCAATGACAGCAACAATTGACCATCGGGGGGGGGGGGGGGCATTTAAAAGGCAGCTAATGAGTTGGGAAAAGTTGTTCAGGCAAAATAATCAATTTAACAGATATAGCTAGTTATGCATTGAATTTTTTTAGCATGTCTGGCCTGTAGATTCCAGAGTATAACACATTGATTTTTAGTCCCCACAGACAAAGTTTGGGGGGAGGGGAACTTATAAAGTTATATATTTGGTCGGGCCTGTGTGTGATTTCAAATTCATTAACCAAGTGGGACTATGTCATTGACAATGACTTATTTTTGTGAAATTTCTCAATCATTTCTAGATGCAACCTAAATACTCATTTAGGTTGCAGTGGCGGGCATATTGACTTCGGGATCAATAGATCGATCCGAAAATCGATCTACTTATCAGACTACCCAGCTAAGGAGCGCCTGTGGCCTGTGTTGGCGAAAAGTTACAAGACCGTATACGGCCGTATACAGTCCGGGCCGGGTCAGCTCCAAAATTGGAGACTCATTATGATAATGTATTCCGGCATTCAGCCAATCATCGACCAGATTACATCATTAATAAAGTACAGGTCACGCTGGGTCACAAATTACCCACCAAGTGTGATCGGCAGTTTTGGGCCGCTTATTAAGCCCGTCTTGTGAATTTCGACGAATTTCGAAAGTCAACATAATCCACGTGTTCTGCAGAAGGTCATGTCCAACAAGGAGTCCGATTAGTGAACAAATATTCGAAATATTGACGATTCATTTCTACCCCTAGTTTATCGATTTCGCTCAAGTACCGAGAATCATTTTGTGGATGTTCGTCATCTCTATTAGAAATACTGTTATAAAGGTTATTTGTGTAGGTACGCGTATAACACTTTGCAAGAAAGAAGAGCAATGTCAGAGCTTTAAAACGATACCTGTTTTGTAGTTGTCAAACGCAGACTAAAAATGGTACGCGATTTTGAAAATGTGTTGACAGAGTGGCCACACAACTGTTCCCCATACGGTAGAATTTGTATCGCTGCCATCTCCGATACAAATGGGTATTCTTAACGATCTGTGTAGGTACACGATTTATATTTCGCAGGACTTCAAGCCAGAGTCTAGGAATCACAGCGATATATGGGGTTTGGTTGTCTTCGCCAGAATAAAACTGGTACGCGATTTTGAAATTGTGTTTTGACAGAGTGGCCACAAAACTGTTCGACATTATGACAGAATACGGCGCGGGAGTTCGACACAGTATGGCGTACGTAACGAAGGACGCATGTGGAGGTTGCCAGGAAATACAGTTTTTACTGATGGCGCGCTGGCCGCTGATTGGCTAATGAGAGGGGGGAAATATTATGGTATAGCGTCTCCAATTTTGGAGCTGACCCGGACTGGTAT
Organism: Ptychodera flava; assembly: GCF_041260155.1. NCBI lineage: Eukaryota > Metazoa > Hemichordata > Enteropneusta > Ptychoderidae > Ptychodera > Ptychodera flava. Next base: position 9,426,022 of record NC_091935.1, read on the forward strand.
AGCAACAGTTGTTTTTTTAAAATCAGGGTCGACTCAGAGGCGATCTAAACTCTGTAGTATGAGCGCAGTATCAATTCAATTTAACAATTTTGAGAGGATTGGTCTACCTGACAATATCTGGATGTTTCATTGCAGAGTCGCAATGAGGGACGGCCCCTCTGCTCTGCCACTGAAAAAAGTGGGGGGGGGGGGAGGGTATAGCGTTCACGCGGGGAAAAAAGTTGCCCGCCATATTATTGCTTACAAACTGTTTTTTGTAGCCGAATAGCTTTATTGGCTGCTCTTGGCCAAGCTCTGATCACAAATAAACATCGTGATCTGGCGGGGTTTTTTTAACGATATTTATGTATATGTTGTTATTTGCTAATGCAATAGGCCAAACCCGGAATTCGAATCGACCACGGTACAAACAAAGCCATGTGCGCAAACGCGCACAGACGTACGTGTATTTCCATACGCGTTCAGTACACATGTGGGTTTGTTTGTACCGGCATCACGTGATTATTTGGGCGTACTGAGTATGTAGAACGGCGTACGCATCGCGTCCTTTTTATTCCGGAGTAGAACCATTGAAGAACGCAATTTATTACATGCCTCGATGTGAGTACAAATTAGTGCACTGATTTGAATAGGAACATCCGGGGAGTTAGCGGGCCGGTGAACGATGTACTGAGCGGTTTCCATGGTTACCATGTCCAGTGAAGCCCTTCGACATTTTCGACGTCAAAGTTGACGCTTAACGCTAGATGTGAAATATTTATGCGCGCATTGCTATTTTGACTTTCGTTAAAATCTGGTCGATAATGGCAAAATTGTTCGAAACTGCCCTGCATGTAACTAAATGTCATATAGCATTATTGTGAAGAGGCATGTAATAAAAATATTATTGCCTGAATACATGGGTTTATGTGCTCTCGCAGCAGGAGACAATTTGCCCTCCTGGCGCCTGCTCTCGGGCACATAAACCCATGTATTCAGGCAATAATATGTAATATTGTTGTCGTTGCACATACTCGTGAAAACACTCCATAATGATTGCAAGTATCGAGTGCAGCATAGTCACTCGTGAGCTATTCAGCTCTGGGACTATTCGCCCCATAGACGCGTGTACATAAGCGAGAAAAAACCGCTCGCTTATGTACACACGTCTATGGGGCGAATAGTCCCAGAGCTGAATAGCTCACGAGCGACTGTGAGTGCAGTTGCACCACTACTCATCTTCATGTAGGCCTAGAGGTGGGCAAAGTGCAAAACCACTTGTTATAGGGTGTGTGGCAGAGATGCATGCTGTTTCTGGCAAAACCATCAAGAAATGATTGAGAACGGCCTTGGTTGGGGTTTCTTTTGAAGATTCGATCGAACAAATACGTGTAAAACATAAAGGTCAGACAAGGTTATAAGCAGACCCGCCCAAATCGCCCCTGACAAGGACTCCGACACTTGGTACTTAGGGGCCATCTCAAACGAAATCCATTAAGATAAAAACCCTTGACAAAAAGTAATGAAAATTTAAAATGTAACGTTGATATTCAACAGTTAATGTCGTTCACTATAGTTTAATCAAGCTGTTGTAGTGTACTTGTCAATAAACACAGGACGACACTACAATAATTTTGTTGAGCATAAAAACCCTTCTCGTAAACGAAAGAATTTCCCGCTGTGAACTTTTGTAACATGATGAGACGGCCCCCGTTATTCATTTTCAGAGACTATACTCCCACCACTGGCACTGTGGTGTTGGTTACTGTTTGATAGCAGAGACCGGGCGATTGATCTCGGCTACATTCTCGCTCTGTCTCACTGACACACAGCTAGGTCTCTGGGTTCCATGCGGTATTTATCACGTGCACTTGGAGAGCAAACAGATGCCTAAATCAAGCCAGAATAGATCATACACGGCAAAAATGCATATTCTTGGTGTGATTCGATCATGATTCATGCAGGACGATTTTTCGATGAAAATGGTTTTCAAACGGCTGGGCTGGCGAGTACTGCGGCGCGCTAGCTACGCCCTGGCACTGTGCCTACTATTCGTGATAGCACAGAATATGCTGCATTTCAGAAATCAAGATGTGACACCCAAGGAGACGGCGGAGATCATCACGAACGAGTCGTCTCATTCGTTGAAGGATGTGGATGCGTTAAATGCAAGACCGTCGACTACTACGCTGACACCGTACACGATACGGCACAAACGTCGGAGACCTCTGAACGACACAACATCACGGAAGGGACGTTTGGAGGAAGACAAGACGAACACGAGTGAAATAGAACAAGAAGGAGAAACAGAAGATTTATTAGTGTTCGATTTCCTTGGTAATCTTCACGCATCTTGCCGGACAGGTGAGTTTACATCAATCCGCTGTGTTTAGCCAAAACACAACAAAACTCAAAGGATTTGAAAATTGCACCCGATATACACACACACACACACACACTCACTCTCCCCCTGTCTTTCCTTTGTACGTTGAATATATTTTGTCCTCGACTTCAAAGCTATCGTATAATTTGAATACCTTTGTCGAGTAGACTATTCACTGACATTTTGAAAAAAAGCCTCGGAGCCTCATTGTCGAAATTGAAAAGGACATGCCATCAAGTCTAAAGGGTATTGTCAGACCATGTCCTCGGTAAGGGTTGACTTGACATACATTTCGGCTTCTGCTGTCTCTGGAACATGTCACACCATAGGGTACCCAGAAATCTGGTTGTTGCTGTTGTTGTTTTTATTGTTGTTTATGTTTATTAGTCGTGTTGTTGTTGACCAATACAATTCACCGAAGATAACTGTTGTGTTGTTGTTGTTGTTCCAAACGTAATGTAGATGTCACAAGAAACACTTCAAGGACACTATCATTATTTGACCCAGGGTAAACGCGGATTTTGCTATTATAATGAATTAAAGTACAATTCGTCTAACCCATGATGTTCTGGCGTACGAGTACGTATACACTGACATTCATTGCCTTTGGTAACCAAGTGTGCTTATTCGGGCAAGGACTCTCTCTAAAAATAAATGAAATGAAAACAAATAAAAATTAACTTTAACTAATCAAATAAATGTTATGGTTATGATTTATTTATCTTCAATTTTTACTTTCAGCCTTGTTTTAGTTAACATTCGATCCCTCTGATTTTAGCGGCTCTGCCTGTTGCTTCTCTGTTAGGTGACTGGTTGCCATGTGTGTTGTGGGTTCGAGACCGATTTGAGACACCGTCTTTAAATGGAAAATACGAATCATGCCGACGAGAAAAAAAACAAAAAATACTTCAAAAACCCCAGATTGATCGCAAATTGGTAAGGTAGTTGTGGTTTGGCGTCCGTCGACAGATCAACATGTGTTCATTAAATCCAGAACAATCTGCAAAACCAGTATCGAGACATTGATTTTTCCGCCTAACCAAATTTGAGTCGGCGGTCAGTAAAAAAAAACATACTTCTCGGTTTATTTTTATTACAAGTTTTATTTATTACATATGGGCACAAACGCTTTCATGATTATTCCTCTTACGTTGAAGTATTTTCAGCTCACTTCTGCATTTCGCGGGAAAACTTTGTGACTTAGGTGTAAACGTCGACCACGTACACTGAAATATCTAAGGGACCGTCTCACATTGTCGTGTACATCCAGAAACACACTCACGCCGCTCTGAATTAAAGTTCAAGTGTGAAGCATTTATGTGAGTGAAGCAAATATGTATTTTAATTTCGCTTATTTAATTTAGCTTCAAACAGGTTTACAAAGCCCCGCTTTTGGCCTATTCTAATTTCTGAGAAAATATTCGACGGCCACTCAGCGTATACGTTGTGCTTGCTGACACTTATTTGTAAATCCAACAGCTGAACTCGCATTGGACTATCGCTGTTCACTAAACGCCATTTGTAGCGTTGGTTTTGTTGAGCCGATTTCGGATTTCAGCCGTTCTTACCTTGTAGGCTTAGGGATGGACCATTAGATTTTGGCAGGGGGTGGTGAAAAACAGAAAATACAAATTTCAAAGCAAAATTTATGAAAAAATCTTCAGACAAGTTTGCAAAATAAAAAAAATAAAATCAGATTGCAAAAAAAGATAAATCTGGCAGTTTACTTAGAAAAAAATTAGCACATCTTGACTCACTTGGAAAATTCAAAATATGACCGTGACCATCCTCACCTCCCAATATATAATGGTCCGTCCCTTTCTTGAAGGCAAACACTTGCGACAACGGTAACATCCGACGTGCACTCTGATTGCAGTGCACACAGTGAGTTGTAAATCTTGTATATAGTATTGACCATGGAAAATTCATTTCAAGATAAAAAAAAACGTTCCGCAGTCAGAATGAACACTGATTAATTATATCGCACTACATTTCCTTTCCCCCAGAGTTGATAAATTTAGTGAAGAAACAAGTCAAAACGCGAAGAAGAAGGGAACAGGACTTTATGAAGGTAATAATGAAGTATATAAAATTTATGAAAGAGCTTTCTAAATGACGTTCATAAATGTACTTATATTAGTTATATATTAAAAAGTACATGTAGTTGGTACATTTCAATTACTTCGCTAGGTATCGCATCTTATAACCAATATGGTGAAATCTCTACACAAGTTATATACAAGTAATGACTATGCTTCATGTGTGAATATAATATATATATATATATATATATATATATATATATATATATATATATACATATATACCATCAGGTATGTAGGTGGGATAACATGAGTGACAGAAAGTGGTATCAGATGATGACACACGGAAAATATCTTCCCGGTAAAACAGTCAGACCTGCAACGGGAGGTACGGACCCGAGAGCAGGTAGTGTATCCGTTGGATTGGAGTACGGGGAAGAGAAACGCGACGCATGGTTTAAGGTGAGCAAATAGCAATAACCGTTTCACACATAGACAGACCGACGGACTTGCTGGCAGGAAGGCAGACAAATAGACAGATAGATATATACCTGGCAAGGTGGTAACTATTAGATGGAGATAGATAGACAGACAGATGGAAGGGTACATGAATGGAGGGAAGGAGGCAGAGATGTATGGATAGACAAACAGACATGAGCGGGTATATGTATATGGGAGGGTATAAATATTGTGACTAGATTTTCTGCCGAGGAATAACATATATTATTACCGTCTGTGTGCACTTTGGATAATACAACGTTATAACCTGCAATTGTATCGGTCAATTTATTACCAGGTAGCTCCGATACGAGCCAACGGACGGGGTGAGAAACACGTCTCGCAAATTGCAGTATTTATATTGGACCGACTGTTGGGATTCTATTACGCCGTGCCGTCCAGAGGGTCCAAGCTCAACGTAAACCGTTTAAGCAATTTACAAATTACGCCTTTAAAGTTTAAGACATTCGTGTCAAGACTGCGGGACTTAATAGACGATGATGGTCATGTACAGGTTGGTCTGATTTAAATGTCAAATACAGCTATCAAGTAGTCATTTGCAAGAAGTGTTTGTGTTGGTCGCCTGAAGGAAATCGGACTGTTGTTGTCTTTTTTGTTGTTTTTTTTAAGGGGCGTTTAAGTTTTTCGATACATTATGAGTAGATGGACAAATGGATGGGTCCGAATAGTAGATAAATTAACTGAGTTTCCTTGTACACGGTTGTCTTTACATTTTATTGGGACATTCAACAGCGGTAATTGTAAACTCAAGTAACAACGCCCTCTATTGACATTTGTTAACATTTTCTGTCCACAGGGCTCGGTTAATGCATGGATAAGCGAGAGTCTTGTCCTCCCTAGTTTCAAGCTTCGACAAGACGTCAACTTATCGCAGCCTTTGCAACCTCTTGATCAACACGAACGCTGGGAGATGGAATTTCGTACTTTACTTTGGCTGACAGGGCTCGCGCTACGAAATCATAACACAAGAGTTACGGAGGGCACAGGTATATGTGATTTAGATAATAACCGTAATGCCCATTGTATAAGTACCTCCGTCCGGGCCAATGTCCGTGCAAGGTATGGGAAGTCGACAATGAAATGTGATCAAATTTGGCAATGGAATTGAAAATTGGAAACACTAGATAGGAAATTCCTAATGAGTTGTTAACTTATGTGGACTTACCTTATGGTAAACTTCCTTCTTATGAAAGTTCGTGTCGGACACTTTGAAAAATAACATGAACACCAAATATTGAAATTTTAATAGTAATACATTTAAAATTTGCGGGAAAAATTCCTTTTTGACAGGAATTATTTAGTACAAATATTTTCCCTTTGTTCCAGCGCTGTATTTTTGTTTTGTTTTCTTTCCAGAGTACCCAGTAATATTTGACAGCGATCGGGCTTTCCGTGACCAGACCACTACAAAATCAGAGTATTTTCTAAACTGCCAATTTCCAAAACACGTGATCAGCTATTTGAATGTAACGTCACGTGCTTCGAGAAGATGCAGCTTAGCTGAACAGGTATGGCGACCTCTCGAAATAAATAATTACTGAACGCGTGAGTGAGCGAGTCACTGGTTCGAGCTTTTCTTTCGTGTATAATCACGGCTTTCCCCACGATATCATAGTTTCGTTTTTAATGAAAGACAAAGGTACAGATTCCTGGAAAATTAAGCAACGGAACCAAATCGAAAAATTTCGGTCAAAAAAATACAAAAGCGCCAAACTGCATCCTTGAGGGCAGACTGAAAAATTCAGCCGTGTGTGGCGCTCAACAACGTCCGTTGCTGAGCCGAGCGCCAGTACACCGTTGAATCTTATAGCCGTCTTATATTGATGGGTAACTTTCAACAACAACGTTTCCTATTTCCGAGATTATGTTCTCTCATTAGTTTAACATAAAACTGTCTCCCTTCGTGTTCCAAGCGGACGAATTTCTTGAAATCCAGTTGGTAAAAGTAACATTTAATTATATTGTGTCTACTATATATCTTCTCGTGAATAACAGTTTCCAAGACATCCTTAGTCACAAAGCAAGATTTCCAGGAAGAAAAGGTCCTTCAGCAGCAACTCTTGATGTATTATTAGGTTTATTTTCTTCTGTCCGTAAACTGCTTTCTTATTCTGCTCCAAAAATAATTTCGGTTGCCCAGCCCTCAACTCGTCAAGACATCCCCTAATGTGCGTTACTGTTAACAATTGATAATAGTGTGAAATAACTCGTTCTAATAAGAAATTGCGCATTGAACATAATGTGTTGTGTTGGCAGGGGCGATACTTTTTTTCAGGACGTAAACTAGAAGAAAATTTTAAAGAGGCAGTAACTCTAACTCCACTATTTTCAATGTCACCTTAATTTCTTGTTCTGTAACTCTCCAAAGCATGTCGAGATACACAGTACTCCGCTGGAACGTACACACAGCATTGTCATTGTTGACGAGTGGATTCTGGTCTGGATTATATAATTCCGAATGCAAACAATAACATTTTCACATAAAGACTCTATGTTGACAAGCTAAATGGTGGATGTCTTAACATGCTTCGGAAGAGGAGCCAACATTTGCAATTGACGTGCAAAATATAAACAATGAAAAAAAAATCGTGAAAAGCTAAATTTAATGGCCCTTTAAAATATTATCAAAAAGTTCAATAGCTATTGCCTGTACTGTTGACAGTGTCTACATAGTGTTCTGAAGGTCTTTCTTTATCCTTTAAAGTCTTACTTCCCTTTCTTCGGCCGTCAGATTTCAGCTGCACTGCAAACAGACCCGCTTCAGCCCGACATAAAGGACTTCAAAACTCGGTATAGGATTCACTCCACGACGCAAGCTTTCAAAGTGCTTGACCTGTGTGTTGACGTCCTCCTCAAGATGGTTGACAAATGTATAGCGCTCCATGGAGAAGACGCTGTCCTGTACGAAGACCTCTGAAAGATGGCTTCTGATTGGCCGTCACACGCACAAAAAGTAGAAAACGCGGGAACTGAAGAGAAAGAGCTTTATTTATTAATATTCTGAACATTCCCGGCGGGCCCGGGAACGTTATCACTTTTCTTTAGGAAATAATGCGGGCATAGTGGTTTATATAATTGGGATTATGCATGACGCTTAGTTTCAAAACACTGAGTAGAATTTACAAATATTACCGTAAAGGTACCATGACGTGAATTGCCCGAACCGGGTTGAACTTGGCTGAAGTGTTTCTATAATTTCGCTTGGATAAAGTGAGGTCAAAGCTGGTTGAAATCTTTTAAAGGCTAAAAAATGAAACTTGGAAAGTTATCTACACATACCTGTGGCGGAATTAGCGGGAGTGGGAAAATGAATTCCACATATTAGCTGCCGACTAGATTGATGCAATCGATATTGTCCTCATTAAGATACATGTAAACCCGACACTATACCATCAGTAAATTGTTTGAGGCGATCGCAAAAGGACTAAATGAACATACTGTCGAAACTTTATCATCTTCAGTGTTCATCGCACAACATTTCCTCCATTTACAAATAGAGGTACAAGTCCAAAATCAGACCAAGGCAATTTCTTCAAACAATCCGTCGATGACGCATTAGGTCGTATTCAACAACATAGCTCATTCCTTTATCCTGATAATTAATAGGAAAAAGCAACAAAAGGAAATCCCACCTTTTAATTTCTATAGTTCATTGGGTGTTACAAAAGGAGATTCTCACTATTTTCATTCATTGAGTAGTAACTTCGACTTTTTTTGGACATGGAACTTTGAGGCTGAATAAAATGACAGTGATAACAAAATCTTAAAGATGCATGATGTTCATAAAGCTGAACCAAGGGAATATTTTAGCAGTAAGAGTCAATGGCATTTTGTGCTACAAGAAATATCCGAAACATTTATTTTTGCAGATTTGCAGAGTGAAGAAGAACACAGTACTTTTTTTATTTGTTTTTATCTCAATTCCGCTTGTATATTGGCTACTTGGCGTGAATTTATGTTAAATGAGAGGGAGATGTCAACATTTCGAAGTGAAGATGTTATGCTTTTATGCTAGACAGCGCCCTCGAGCGACAGATCTTTCAGTCAAAATGCTTATACTTGTATAATCCAAAATACATTGCATGGGAATAATTTTTTAGGATTATCTATCGTGGAATACATCGTAAAATATTATATCTAGATAGTGATGAAGGGGGTTCCTGTAGCCATATTGCGACCAACCGCTAATATATACAGAGTTAATTTATAATACGACGGATCTTTCAGTCTAGTCTCTCATCTGAACCGTAATCTAGCACCTTGCAGCGTGTTTGCAAGGTTAGATCTGATTGGTCGATTGTCACTTTTCACAGCAACTTGGGGAGTTTATTTGTATTATTCAATTATAACAGTCAGGTTCTGCAAACCAATTGGATAACAGCTTCCTAATCACTGCAAGTCAGCCCTAATCTAGGGTAAGAGGCGGATGACTGTCACTTGGCCGTTGTTGACATAAATTGTCCACAAGTGAAGGCGAGAAAATTCGGAAAATGGTGCTTGTTACAACACAGCCTAATGAGGATTATGGTTACAACAAGGATCCACGATTGTTAGTTAAAAATGAACAGAACGGCACAAATTTTGTGATAGTAGTACGCCATTTTTCATCGTGTTTGTGCCACGATTGTAAGGTATTCCACTCATTTCCGAAGCACTACCACAATGATGTTTACTTTGTGGTCTCTTGTAGTGGCTTGCACTTTTTCTGTTAATAATCTTGTTTGTTTGCCAGCTCCTTGCTGACAATCCAACATTACACCGGACAAAGTAAACTTGCACTCTACACATTAGACTGAAAGATCCGTCGCTCGAGGGCGCTCTCTACGCGAGTGGGGGGGGGGGAGCGTAGAGAGCGCCCTCAAGCGACGGATCTTTCGGTCTATCTGCACATTAACCATTCATATTTAACTACGCCAAATGTTAGCTTTCATTTCGTTTCTTGCTCAGACGTACGCGATATACTTACTGGCTGGTGAGGGTTGTGCGATCACATACCGATCGACGCTACTGAAGTTTGCCGAATTTTATTCCTTCATTTTAATCTGTTATATGACACTACTGTACCAACAGACTTCGGTCAAGTTTACACACAAACCTTGTTAAATACGAACATTGAAAAAAATCTTTGTTCAACCAAAAATCAACACAACGAAATACGGTGGAATTCGCACACTGCTTGTTCTGTTACACAGCGGATGACCGAACCAAAAAACTGACTACTGATATACATTTTGTTTACAGAGATCTTGCCTTGTTTGTTGAAAGAGATCTTGCCTTGTTCACATGTTTCTTTAGTTCGTTCAAAAATGACACACATGGCAGTAACTTTGATAGTTCCCTATATGTTTTTATTGTAAACATTCAATTAAAAACACCGACATGGAATTCAAAGAACATTTCATCAAGAAGTGTAAGCATGGCGAGTCTACAGAAAGAAAATAAACGCTTGGCTGTATGTGTTTGATCATCCCTAGTGGAGCGGAAGTCTGTTGTTACGCTCGACTGTCTCTGGTTTGGTGAGAATTATCCAAAGAAAAAGATCAGAAAATTTGCACATAATTTCATAAGATAACGTATTTCATTCGAGCAAATTTCATTTGAGTATGTTCCGAAGAAAAAAAATTACACCTGGCACTTGATCGGTATTCTCGTACAGATATGAGGACCTGCTCAAAAATGTCAGTTCCGTTTTTTCAGCAAACCATCACCATGTAATTATCAATTGGTAGATCAGTATAATCGCTTCAAGCGAACAATCTTCTCATTTGTGTGCCTGTATGATTTTTTTCTGTCTAAATTAGTTTCATGGCATTACTCCGTTCGGGTGCGTCATTGGCAGTTATAAGAGTTCTGGATAATATTCAAGCATTAAATAATCTAGTACCTAATAAGCGATTCGTTTGAACTAATTAATGTATGGCACAAATGACTATTGCATTTTCGCTTTCACGAACATTTGGTTTCTTGTAATCGCTCATCGAGTACAATGATATATGATTGGGAACGGCGTTCATCCATCTGTCTTACCATATTCGTGCAGGGACATGTATTACTGCAGTTTCGTAGCCGCGTCAACTTGAAGATTTTTTGTGTGGGGGAGGTGCTCCCCCAACAAAATCTTCAAGGGGAGTTGTGGGGCTACGAAACTGCAGCAAGGACATGTACAGACTGGTCAAAGTAGACTAAAGTGTCATTTTACACAACAAACTTAGGCTACTTGCACCGTAAAATCTGTCACCTTCGGGAAAGGGCAATTTGTACTGTACAAAAAATGCAATTACTCGCAAATATGCGCCACAAAAATGCAACTCAAAAAACAAACTGGCAGTTATAATTTTCATGGGACCATTGAATGAGAAAAGTCAAAGTGTAAATTAGCTCGATTTCTTTACATAAAGTAAACAAAAATAAAAACTCACCGGAAAAGAAGAACCACGAAAAAAGAGTAATAGATTCTAATCCCTCTTTGTGACGAAAAGATTTGTTTGCATCCGTGTTCAGCATATGATACATCGGGCAGAAGCTGCAATCTTTTGAAAGTATGCAGCTGACGCCAAACACAATCATGCTGTGCTTTTTTTCTCACACAGGATTTCCCTATCGCAAGCACAAATGTGATCTCTGAAATAGACATTATCGGTCAGATTGAAGACTACTATACTCTAGATATGAAATTATTTATTCCCTGCCCTATCCAAATGATAAAACTGTCAGGATTTGTCTGAATGCATAGTTTGCGACCCAGAGTTACTACACTTGCGTGAAAGTGCAACTCGGACAATTCCCGCGTCGCCCTTGTCAATATTACTGGGGCTTTGTTGCCACTAATCGTGCACCACCAACATTGCCGCCGGCAAAAATGCCGCTGACGACAGCATAAAACGTCTGCAAAGCTTGTGTTGTCGCTTCACCCAGGACACGGACATGCCTGTCCCGGTTTTGCACAAAGGATTGGAGACGATCATGCGTGTACTTTGTCCAATCGTCTGTCAGATCAGTCATCTGTGCGAAAAAAGAAAGGAAACCAGAATTACGGAGCCGTCACTATTTACGGCCTGGGGGTCGGAGGAATGTGAAGGGGTCACTCAAAAAAATTGAAAGCTACGAGGGAGGGGGACCGGGGGTTGCTCAAAATGTGGAGAGAAAGAAGGGGGTTACTCAATTTTTGGTGCAAAATGAATTGAACCACCTCTCAGATTGCACCATTTCACTTATCAATTTCTCAAAAAACGACGTAGGTCGCCCAACGTCACTCCCGTCATAGGACGGGAGTGACGTTGGGCAACCTACGTCGTTTTTTTGGTCACGATTACAGTTTTCTTTTACAATTATCTACAACATCGACAAACAACAGCAAGGAATGACACATTGTTTTTTAATATTTTTTATTATCGTCATCATCATCATCATCATCATCATCATCACCATCAACAACAACAATAACAACAACAACAACAACAACAACAACAACAACAACAACAACAACAAGAAGATTACTCAATTCCCTGTGGTATAAACGGTCTTCCCCCATCTAATGTCTATGGTTGCAGCTGGTCTGTTAATATGTAACAGTTCATAAACAATGACAGGAAATGAGTCAAGATCAGTGGAGTTTGCCTGTTTCTCACTGTCTCACTTACCTCATTTGCACATTTTTGACACTGATGTGTTCATTTGAACAAATTCACATCTCAACCCCTGCATCTACCTGTACACCAAATACTGAGATGGTAGCTTTGGCGGTATGGGAGCCTTTGTGTGTGACGGACATACATCCGCACATACCCACAAATATACAGACATACAGACATGCAAATCAGATGCAAATGAACTGATTCAGCTTATACGATAACCTCACATTGGTACACCAAATGTGAGCTAAAAACCTCTCATATTGCACCAGACTGCAACATTGTAACCATCATTTTTTTTCCATGCAAGAGAGGGTATAACCTCCTCTGACACTTTCCCCTCTCAGCCTCCCGCTTGTTCTCTCCCCTGTTCTTGCAAATTCTGCCCTTTCAGATATCTTAGTGAAAACCCTGTCATGACACCCATCCAAAGTACACAATACTATATGTTGGATACTGGTTATAGCTTTAGCTTTATATACATTTTGTTGTGACTTTGACTTTCATTTCGTTGGTTTCACTTTTTTCAACCGTCATGAGATAACCTATGATAATCTAGCAGAGTACACCTGAATATGAGAGGTCTTTACTATTGCTGTATTTTTGCAAATTTCACAATTACATGTCTTGATGTTTAACTTTTCTAAATTGGGGGGGGGGGGTCCAGTAAAAATTTCAGAGTTACAGAGGGGGTTACTCAAATTCATTAGGGTTGGCATGGGCGACTTACTCGAAATTTCATAGTTTCCGATGAAATTCCTTCGAGAGCCGTAAATAACGAAGGATGAACTAAGCTTACCCGACGACGCGATCTTGCGTCATTTTCTCACTAGGTCCGTTGCATGGTGACTAAATTGTGCCTCTCTTTGGGTCAAGGCTTCACAGTCCTTTACAATATCCGTTACACTCCGCTCGACTACATCTATTGTCCAACTAAAGCACACCGCTAAATGTTTGTGTAACTCGTGACTTCGCAATGTAGCGACTGGCGACAGAGAAAACTACCGCCGCGGCCCCCACTATATATTACTACCTGCAGCGTACCGATATCACAAGTGTCAGCACAAGTGTAGGGTCGGAGGTCGCGGAGCGCCCGCACACGGCCGAATCTTTCAGTCTATCTGTAATGCTTACCTCGTATACTCATGCTGTAGGAAAAATGATATGGCTCTGTGGGAAATATTACCGAGCAACTTACACAAAAGTCGTAAAGAGACAGTATTTTGGCTGCCTTTTAAACGATGTTTAGGATTTTCTAACTTGAAAAAATAAAAGGTAAGCATACACTCATGTTATGCATTATGGCAGACACGTACATTGGCGTTCTGAATGGACTGCTTGGCAATATCTGGTGGCACACTATCTGAAAAAAATCCTTTTTAAAATGTAATTGACCTTAATATTAACCACCATGCAATTGAAACAGCTTGCTTAGAAACTGACGCAGAAAGGTTAGGCGTTAGGCTTCTGTAGCTGTGGAAACGCAGCCATATGTGACGGGATGCATGGCCTGCGATTATGAGGGTCAACCCCGCCACGGATATCAGGGATATCTGTATCGTGGCGGGGTTGACTTTTGATGACCCGCATCGCAGGCTATCCCGTCACAGACAGCTACGTTTCCAGTGCCACAGCTAAGCGACTGAAGTCTGAGAACTTACTTGGATGTCGGTAAAACCGGCTTGTCGCAGGTCTTCTTGATACTTATCCCATGACTGTAGGTTGGGGCAGTAAACGTGTTTCTGAAGTAGATTATCTTCGTCTTCGCTGAGTGGGTGCTTTACGAAGAAATCCTCGGCATAGCTTAAGGTCAATACAGAAATATAACAATGGCGGTTAGACAGTGGTGACATATAGATTTCTGCATTCAAAGAGCCTATTGGGCAAAAAGATGTGTTTCTTGCCACCCACCTAAGGCTGTGAGGATCAACTTAATAACATGGATCGGTCATCAGCTTTTATAATATTAAATGCAGGGAAAACGACCAAACTTGGAAAATTCACCACTTATTTTGACAGCGAATCTCAAATTCAGAGTTGACCGGTTTCAAATTGGCCAGGTACCAGAGCGAATCGGTGGGAGCAGTAATGTTTCTCTGAACAACATCTTTGCGAACTTCTTGTAATCAGAAACGGTAAAGCAAGAAACGTTACAACACGCGAGACACGTTATTCGCATTGTTTTAAAATTAATGATGCACGTGATAAAGATTTAGTATTTAGTATTTGTCTTGATTTTTAACATGTTTCTTATGACACCATCATTTATTTGCGATCAACGAAGAGTTACAGAATAATCTTTTCTACAATCGAATGTTAATCAGGTCGTACACTACACCTTACATAGACCATAGGCAGTAGTCTCTACCGTCTATGCGTAGGCTTGCTCCAAGTCTTTGGGCATATAAGTATAAAAAAACGAACTGAAGGACTAAAAATCAGCATACCATCACGGTAGGCTGTGTAGATAGTTGGGTGAACGCCTTGGCCCACAGCCAGTAACTCAGTTATAATATTTTGGGGGCAAATCTACACCTCACGTTGCTCCTACAGATACTCCCATTGCAGCTGCTTTGTGTGACGAAAATGAACGAAACCGACCGAAAATGGACGAAATCGGACGAAAATTAACGAAATCGGACGAAAATGGGGACGACGCCTCCACACATCAGGATGCATTTTCCGTAAAGGGATATCTTGAAATATTCAGAAAAGGGACGTGACTATTTCGCATGATTTCCCCGATAAAAAGCTCGAGACTTACACTTTTCCACCTGGTTTAAGGGCTTTGTAACAATTATGGAAGAGACTCTTCTTGTCCGCGATGTGAAGAAATACAAGCCAACCAAACAGAAAGTCGTGTGTACCTTCTGCGAACAGAACATGGGAGACAAGTAAACAAGCAAGTTCACATTCAGTTCAATACCAGCATCGATATATTTTTGTACAATCGGTTGGAAATACTGAAGGTTATAAGCCCATTTTGTACACTTTTCTGAACAGTACTACTAAATGATCCAAGAGTGGTTCGGGATTAAACTGAAAACGTTTAATTCACAATAGCCATGATCGCTACTGGCACTCTTGGCGTGTAATAAGCTCATTCTGAACTAGCCCTGCGTACGATCTGTGTGTTCCCTGGGTCATACCGCCTCCCACCATAAGTCGTATAACGCCGGGAACACACCGCATCGTACGCAGGGCTAATCCTGAACTTGATCTTTTTTACTTCATATCTGAATTGTTCTGTGCATTCTGACTTTGGTTTCGTATCAACGAGCTAGTAAATTATTCGATTTGTCCATGGTTTTTTTCTCTCACTACAGCACTGTGTGCCTAGGGGATTTTTTCGGACACTCAAAAGTTTGCTGTCTGTTCTTTGCGTGGACGCATTCAGGGCTTCTGGGCGGGTGTCAATGAGGTTTTACAAGCTTGTATTTGTGAAAATTGAAAATTTAATTTCTCCTATAGTCGATAACAGGGTAAAGCAGCCATTTTGAATTTCAAATAATCGGCAAAGTTCAAGTCATTAATCCTCTAACCTTAAAATTATTGATTATGAAAAAGAATGGTTTTAAGTTTTCTTAAAGAAAGTTTGAGCAAAAGTTGAAAACCGTCATTTTCGTGACGTGTTCTACCTTAAAGTTGTAATTTAATTCGCTTACCAACATCAACGGAGAGGAAATCTCCACAGCGATGGTTGACATAGCTGTCAAGACCACACCGAGAGGTCAAGTCGCTGGCGGCGTTGTGCAGCTCTTCTTGCAGTTCTAAGGCGGTCACGTGACATTTCGTACGGCTGGCAATGTAGCGAGCTGGTCCTCCCAATCCCGAACCAACATCCAGTGTCCTATGGTTTGAACTGCGACGGGAAAAACGATTTTGGTAAGAGAGAAAAAGAAACTAAATCTTACAATCAGAAAAAAATAAATTATAATGTTACACCTAATGGAGCCCTAAAGAAAATGGCAATTTTGAGTCTCAATGCCAATCAAAGACCTTTATGTTTTAGTGGATCAGTGGTACAGTCGAAGTGCCTTTTCGTAATGTTCACAGTATTTTGTGCTGTACACGAACTGAATTCATTCTGCTATGCTCCATGAAGCATGTTGGAATGCACAGCAGATTGTGTCGCTCGTTCACCCGTTAAAAAGGAAGAAGTTGCAAATGCTATGGTCATGGTGGATTGTGATTGTAACCCCTGGACGAATACTTGCACCTGATGCCTGGTCGGACCATTAACCGTTTTCGTGGGTCAAAGTTGAAACCTATTTTGTGAACTTTTCGAAGAAACTACAGTCGTTCACACAGTTTGAAGCACAAGTCGGCGCAGTGAATACTTAGCAAGTATGCAACTTGGCAGTGAAGACTTAAAAAATCGTTTCGCTCAAACTCTCCCCGAGGAAACTTTCAACCATACTATTTCAAAATCAAATACATTTTTAAGATTGTTTGTGTCTCATTTTCTCTTCTTACAGCCTCGAAGACTTTGTGGAAGTCCGTGAAGGGTCTTGTTGTAGGCTACTAGTCTGAGACAGGGGCAGTCAATGCAGTCCAAGTGAATTTCGGAAATGATCCCAACCACAATCTGTGGATCGTGGAAGACGTGGAACAGATGACCGATTTTTTATCGAAAATCGTAAATATATTCTGTGCTGAGGGAAGATGGGTACTAGATGCAACAAGAAAGCAAAGTAACTTTTTAAATATTATTTTTGTAATATTTAATTTTTTTGTAAAGCTTCAAAATTGATTGCAAGGAATCATATCTTGTTATAGCATAATGGTCTTGTCATGTATGTGTATGGTGTGTCTGAATGATTGTAACAAAAAAGGTCTGAAACAACCACTTATAAAGAGACATTTTTCTCAGTGATTAAATTGCACTCGATCATAGAAAGTCTTTTTAAAACAGGAAATGCTCTGACTGTTCACTGGACAACCTTGTAAAGCTAGAAACGCTTTGCAATTAAAAAACTTATGAGAACAATGACTGAAGTCTTTAATTTAAAGAGAATGCACTCTTTGTGTGTAGTGTGCTCTATGTTGTTCACAGCATTGTAAAAGAAAAATAAATTAAACTTCGAAAGAAAGTCATTGTGTATGAAGTTTGGAAATGACAGTAAATTGATAGCCTTTGACTCAGTATTTTCAATTGTGTTTGCAGGTAGCGTGTTTACTACAGCTCTGCAGTTGGGACGACCCTGTGTTTGCCTGGAAGCAGAAGCGGACCAACTGGAGTGCATTGTAATCACTGCAGATGTAGAATTGCATATTGTAGGATATAGGCCTAGATGTCCTGGCTGCATTTGTTATAAGCATAAAGGAATGAAGGAAAATTTGCACACATTTTCTTGCCTTCCTTTTCCTACCCACTAGTAGACTTGGTTCAAGTCTGTTTTGATTTGTTAATGTTTGAATGGCGTGAACGCGTGATATGTATTTTGCTTTCATGTGAAACGCGCGCGTGAGTGGAGTGGACGCTACGCGATGAGCCGGGTGAACGCTGTACAGGGGAGTTTCACCCAGAATCACCCGGCAGAAACTGACTCACTATACTGCGCAGACTCAAAGGTAACGCATTCAATCGCTGGGAAAACACATGGCCTGGGCTACCAAAGTCCGAATAGGTTTGTACGAAATAGGAGAGACACAAGAGAAACTATTATAAATGATTTTATTTTTTAAAAATTCACCGACTTGAACCAAGTCTACCTACCCACCTAGGAATGCCGGCAACAAATTCTGTGCCCCCATTTCTCCCTGCATAAGAATGGAGGCAACAAATTCTTTACCCCATTTCTCTTTTCAAAAGAATGGAGGAAACAAATTCTTTGCCCCATTTCTCTTTTCATAAGAATGCAGGCAACAAATTCTTTGCCCCCATTTCTCTTTTCAAAAGAATGCAGGCAACAAAGTCTTTGCCCCATTTCTCTTTTCATAAGAATGCAGGTAACAAATTCTTTGCCCTCATTTCTCCCCTCCTAAGAATGACCGCAACAAATTCTTTGCTTCTATTTCTCCCCTACTAAGAATGCTGGCAACATTTTTTTGCCCTCATTTGTCCCTTCTAAAGATGGTGGAAATAAAGTCTCTCCGATCATTTCTCCCAAATTAAGTATGCTAGTATTTCAAAACTTTGGGCAAAGAAAAGCTGAACGTACGGGACCTTACAGGAATATGCTAAATTCAAGAATAAAAATTGTAGCATTTTGATTTTTATGTCTAGTTGGTGTAGACAACAGATATTTTGTGGAATAAAATTGGCAAATTAAAATATCCCATTGATTTTTGCTCTGTCTATGGGACATAATTCCAAAATCAGCAAATCTCATTTTACAAAAAATACATCTCACGGTGTTTCAATAAACTTCAGTCGTCTCCGTGCAAATTTTGGTACCACAGAAACAATTTACCTATAATTTACCGATATTTGAAATTCAAAATGGCTGCTATCCCTGTGTAAACTCTATGGGGGGCAAAATAACATTTCGAACTTTCAGAAAAAAATAAGACGACGAAAACTCAATTTACTCCGAGAGCTTTAAAACGAGGCCAAACAAGCGGTGGCCAAAAAAATTATTGTACAAATTTCAAGGTCCCGATTTCTGTCCCCGAGACGCAATCTACCTTAATTTAAAGGGTCAGTAATGCTAACTTTTGATGATTTTCTTTTCATTATTTTCATTCATAGCGTCTATACGTGTAAAATGGATGGTTATTGTTTACATTTGAATTCTAGTCCGGACCAGAATTCACTTGTCAACAATAACAACACAGTTTACTCATGTACAGGCTGAGTTGACAGGTTGAATACTGTGTATACCAACATGCTTTTGGGAATAGAACAATAAAGTTTGGTTGACTTTAAAAACAACAATAGTGAAAACAAATCATCAAAATTTAGCATCACTGGCCCTTTAATGATGGTTATACAGTTATGCCAAAGGAGAGGCTAAAATGCACATAGCTTACCGTACATCCAGTAAGTTGATGGCGTGGTCAACCGCTTCGGAACCGAAATAATGAAGGCTATCAACTTTGTTGACGTCTTCTACCTTCAACCTGTCACTCTTTCCGTATCCAAGCTGAATATAGCAACAATTTTAACATAACACATTAATTTTACTGCACTGCACCATGAGTGACACACACATGTAAATAGATGTGTGTATATTAGTTCAGTATATATGTATATATATATATATATATATATATATATATATATATATTTATATATATATAAGTGACGTCAGAGGGTATATTTTTAAAAACCATTTCCCGAGGGAGATACTTTTTGACGTAATTTGGAAAAGTGCCTGGTCGTCTGCAGCTTTGAAACAATGGGGCTAATGTGCAGCATCTAAGAAGCTGTTATCCAATTGGGTAGCTGAATCTTACCGTTACAATTAAAACAATACAAATAGATTCCCTAAGTCGCTGTGGATAGTGACGATGGACCAATCAGAGATAACCTTATTAGCACGCTGCACATCAGCAGAAACAATGGCTTGTGATGAGCGCCCGGAATGAGCGACGAGTCTCTCTCTAAAACAGCAAGATTTTCCATATTCCAACAGCGTAGGAACTTGAACAGCTCATAGCAAAAGATGCGTATGCAACCAAGGATGTTGCTAGGTATGCTTAGAATATTTTTGGATGAAAGTGGTAATACTGTTATCACTGTGGAGAAATCGCCAAGTAAACTTGTCACAATGGATTGTTTCGTATATAATAATATGGAAACTCATTAAAGACCATAACTTTGTACAACATGAGCATGTGGCGTGTTATAAAACACCTATAACCTAGTCTTTATTCGGGCTGTAGCGCCTGTTTATTACCCCTCGTGGCCGTGTGTTACCAGAAACACATCGCAGACTCTCAGACTGAAGACAAAGTACGACTTAACTTGTATGTCATAGATTCGTTACGTTTGCATTATATGACGCAGAATTAATAAGTCTGAGCAGTGATCAAATGTAACGTGGTCGCCTCATGAAACACGAAAAATGAGATTCGTGAACAAAACATTTTTTATTCAGAATGTATTTGTTTCCAGTCGTTCATTAGCTTCGAGCTATATCCAGACTATTACGTTCATCTGTTCACTCGTCTGTTATATAATTGCTCTCTTTAATGCCGCGGCTGTGAAACGTATCATTACAAAAATAATTTGTAAGCCTCAATTGACGTTTATTGCTAACGTCTTCGTAAACATGTAGTTGTATCCATTCTCGTCAGTGATTGGCGTTTACAGCAGTGAGACACATAACACGCTCACCCAATAAAATTTGTTTTGACTTTTGAACGATAATGTGTTATTTATTCTGCCAGCTTGCATCATCTACAGTACAAACTCCTGGTGAAGAAACTTCAGGCGGGTTTGGCCCCTGTGATGTGATTTTGTTCACAACAATTCACACAATATAGGGACGAAATAAGCACGAAGCCAGAGATATATAAACCTCTGAGTGAGTATTCGTGTGGAGAGAGAGAGAGAGAGAGAGAGAGAGAGAGAGAGAGAGAGAGAGAGAGAGAGAGAGAGAGAGGAGAGAGAGAGAGAGAGAGAGAGAGAGAGAGAGAGAGAGAGAGAGAGAGAGAGAGACTGACGGGGAGGGGGAGGACCTGCAGTTCAAAACACTCCTATAATTCTCAAACACCATGCAGATTTCACCTTCACAAGGTACAAGTGCTAGATAGCTTTTCAAAAGTGAGCGTAATTCATTATGGCTTATATCGTACACAACGAACTTCACGACGATACCAGCGTACACGGATGTAACGATAGTCTTATTATATAGTCGGGTACTCCGGACGATACATTACACCACTGTGAATTTGAGCCCTCTACAACAACTCTTTGTTTTCTGTTTGACAAATATGCAGTGAACCACCGCAGTAAAGTGCTATGAAAGCCGAAAGATTTGATTTTGTGGATAAGAAGGTCATGTGGAACGGAATCGAAGGCCTTTGAAAAGTCGAGATATATTATATCGACTTGCCCTGACCGATCGAGGATTTTCCCTACATGATGAAATATTTGTACAAGTTGTGTAGTCGTGGAACGTCTTTTAGTAAAACCATGTTGCATATGATGGAGAAGGGGTCAATATGTGGATAAATGGAGTTAAAAATACATCTCTCGAAAACTTTGCTACAAATACACAATAAGGAAATAGGCCTGTAGTTAATGACGTTTGATTTGTCAGACTTTTTGTGCACCGGAATAACATTAGCTGACAGCCATTCATCGGGTAGTGCACCTGTTTCTATCGATTTGTTGTATAGTGAACACAATGAAGGTGCTAATTCATGTGAGCACTCTTTGAGAATTCGGGCTGGCAATTCATCAGGCCCACTGGCTTTGTTTGTATCCAGGTGTTTTAAAATATGTTCGACCTCACCGATCGAAATGCTAATACTGCCAAGACCAGCATGTTGGAAAACTGAAGTTACAGGATAAGTCCGGTTCATGGGTTGAGAAGTAAAAATGGACTTGAAGTGATCATTGAAAAGTTCTGCTTTCTCGTTTGGCTGGGGGCTGTCTTGGCATTGAGTGTAACTTGATTCGGAATATTTTTAGATTTCGTTTTACTTTTGAAGAAGCCCCAAAATCTCTTGGTGTGTGTCACTGAGGACTTGTAGGTAATCATTATATTTGTGAGTACACATATTTTTAAGTTTATTTCTTAATTTGCGGAAGTTAGACCAAGCTGATGTTGAGTCAGAGCGGGTGTCCTTTCTCCGTGCTGTTGAACCTTTTTGCTAAAGTGTTTGATTTCACTGTCGACCCAGGGAGGTCTGTTGACATCCTTAATTACAGTGGTTGGTACAAACTCCTTTACTGCTAAGAATACTAGATCTTTCCAACATTGCCAATTAACATTAATGTCAGAGTCAAGTAGTGCACTATGGAGAGGGACTTTATACTAGTAATGAATCAATACTGGGGCCTATGTTGTTCCTGTTATATATTAACGATTTACCAGACCATGTTAGTTCAAACACAATGGTTGCACTTTTTGCAGACGACTCCAAATGTATCAATGAAATCAACGACATTTCTGATTGTCTAAAACTGCAAAGTGATATCAACAATTTAGTATCATGGAGTGAGAAATGGAGCATGCTTTTCAATGCTGAAAAATGCAAGCTCCTTACCATTAGTAGAAAACGCAACCCCATTACCTATACTTATTCATGCGTGGTGTTTCCCTAGAAAAGTTGACAGCATACGTGATCTTGGAGTCGAAGTTTCTTTAAATATGTCTTGGGATAAGCATATCAATATATCTGTTACAAAAGCAAACCGCATGCTGGGACTGATTAAACGTACATGTGGCCACACCTATTCCACTAAAATGAAACTCCAACTGTATTTATCCCTTGTCCGTAGTATTCTTGATTATTCATCCCAGTCATGGGCTGTCACGACTAAGCAATCAATGCTTCATCATGAAGGTGTCAAAAGGAGAGCCACAAAATATATTCTTGGATATCCCCAGGAGATGGATTACAAAGAGCGTATGATTAAATTAAATTTGCTCCCGTTGAGCTACAGGAGAGAATTAAATGACTGTTTCTTTTAGCTAAATGTTTTATTGGTATGTATGCCTTAAATTTAAGCCAGTTTGTCACATTTAAATCTCCTGATGACACTTCCATGAAGATGCCACTTTTTAAAACTGAATGTTTTCGTCACTCGTTTTTTAACAGAGCTTTTTACTCGAGTGGTGTTATGTCCTTTCATGGCAAATCTTCAACAAGTGTTAGGTCATACAAGTCTATTTTATTAAAACATTACACGGGTTTGTTAAACAATAATTTTTATCCTGATAACACTTGTACTTGGGTGGGAAAGTGCCACTGTAAAAATTGCCGTCTCTGTTAATTTCTCTGTTTTGTTTTGTTCTGTTTTGAAATTTCTTGTATTTTTTTATGACTCTTTTATTCTGCGTTTGTCTTTTTTTTTTTTAATTTTGTATGTGTAACTTGTTACATGTGTGTTTTTGTGGAGGGTTGCTTTTGTATAGGTGTTAGTCACCTGTGCGACTCATCCTGACTTTATGTCAAAGCTGAATAAATAAATAAATAAATAAATAAATATAGTCGGATATATCCTCCTCAAAGTCTCGTATTGTGATTTTATTCCATCGGCGAAATACACGTTAGGATTATCATGAAGGAACCACATATATTGACAGGTGATAATATAATCACTTATTCCATATTTTACTTATCTCTTTCCTTAATTTCATAGCATGGAATGTACATGCTGCTAGACGTTAAATTATATTTGAGTCAGCTGATTTCTGCAAAAAGCAATGGCAAGGTGTAATCGTATGATGTAATCATCTTTGCTTTGAGATGTTGATAATGAAGAAATGACGGAGGTCGTTTTCTTGAATTTATGTATCATCTGCAAAGACTACATGTAGTTATAGTAGTGGCGTGATCAAGTCGTTGTAGATATGGACGGTTCATCGACCATGGTAATGGTCGCTGAACTCAAACAGCGCTGATTTACTGTTGAGTCAGAAGTCACATTGACGTTATCAGCAACGTCTAGCTCGTTAAATTTTTACTTTACTCTCGCCCTTTCCTATTGTCAGCGCGTTGCCCTTCATATCAAAACAAGAACAGATCTAGATAAAGCTTACATTCTTTCAGTATTATTGGGGGCAGGTACAGATCCGGGTAGCATCCATTAAGTTTGTGAAACAAAGCGTGTCGCTATAGCTTCGACACTGTTGACCTTATTTGGTAGTTGTAATTGTATGCGCGTTGAAACTGTTCAACTTCTTTGTTATGAGATGTTGTAGACGAAGAAATGAAAAAGGCCGTTTTCTTAAAACTGAATGCTGCTGCTCACAATACTGCTTCTCTTCAGCACGGTGATTCAGGGACATACCTAAGTTCAATACAGCCCTTTGTTTTGCGTCTGTACAAGCATACAGACATGAAATTACTTTCCTCTCGCCTTAGAAATCCTTTGAAGCCATCGGACCGAAATAAGGTCAAGCAAACACCAATTTCCAGGAATTGTATTCAAACTGTCCCTGACTGGAGACAAATAACTGTATGTCCAAAAGCTAGGGCGGTTCGTAAGGGCACAACATGCCATACTTGCCCCAAGTCTACGGGCCGGTTTATTGCCCGGAATGTCAATGAGGCACAAGTTTCAGAAAAACGATATGCTGTTGTATCACCCAAATATGTAATGTTAACCAAATGTGCGGTAACACTTAACCCAACATGTAATACTAAGCCAATATGTAATAGGTTAAGTGTTATTAAATATTGTGTTAGTATTACATATTGGGTTATTTATAACATATTGGGGTGATGCAGCTCCTACTAATTCGTAGGCGTGCACACGCGATCAACACGTTCTGAAATCATTGAACGGAAGACAATGAGTTGCCTGACCATTCTCGCGAGCCAGAGCTCTCTCCGCTCAACGAACCAAAGGAAAACTTTACGTTAACGCGTGTGGCTGTTACTGTAACTTGATTTAGGACGATGTTAGACAACGGGCTGAACACGTTGATGATGAGGGCTGTGGCCGGACCGATCCCTCCACAAAAGTCTCTTTGTTGCTAGCGTATGCTTACACAAGAGCAAGGCGAATACAAATGCACTGAGAATTTTAGGACTGCGAATTAGTAATGCTTAGGGTGAAGGGAGTTCACAACGCGTTAGAATAGGCAATTCAGCTATTTGCATCTTGACATCAATAGGCGCGGGCCGACCTGTGGGCCTATCTAACGACGTTAACGTGCCCGCATTGTGTTTATGCATTGAAATGGATCAAGAACATGTCAGATTACACTGTGATCCCACTGAGGATAGTCACTCTAAAAAAACAAGCAATAACTCGAGGAACGAATCTTACAATGGGGCGATGATCACGGACGATGATGAGGTCGCCCTTTGCGTTACA
The DNA here is from genome assembly GCF_041260155.1 of Ptychodera flava. Lineage (NCBI taxonomy): Eukaryota > Metazoa > Hemichordata > Enteropneusta > Ptychoderidae > Ptychodera > Ptychodera flava. The sequence continues at coordinate 9,451,522 of NC_091935.1, forward strand.
ATGGGCGTGACGTGTCGAGCAAACACATAATTGCACGATAAGACTTTTTTTACATTTGCTATTACATTTTATTTTGTCAAACTCCGCAAAACTCCAAATTTCTTTCAGTTGTAGTCAAAGTCGCGCGCAATGCTTTAGCTACAATATTGCTTAGTCTCAGACCCTGCGGCTGTCGTATAAGAATTAGCTATTCGGAAAGTCATGCTGCCCGTGATCCTTTTGTGGAGGTAAGCGTAATGATCATGCACCATTGCATTGTGGTCCAAAAAAGTACGCATTTTGATAAGGTCAGAATACAATCTAGAATACTAAAAAAACACAGTGGCTCAAAGCATTAACACGGGGGAATACTGTTATCAAACAACAACAACAACAACAACAAATCCAAAGAAAACATTCACATTTAGACGATTTCCTAATTTTCGTGATTGACAAGCAGTACTTCAAAACAGATGTTTCTTATGTAGATGGGATGATTAATCTCGGTGTATGGATGTCCTGTTTAGACGCAAGGCTGTGCTCGAGAAAGAATGGCCGGGGTCCACACCATGGATGTACCAATGATTTGACATACTGAGTAAGGACCAAACCGTGAGTCGTACATGGCGTATTTCTTTCGGCGAACGCCGCCGACAGGACTTTGGGGCAGCTGCCGAAACAAAAATGCTCTTTAGAAAAGACGGTTCAATGCATACCTCCTCGAGTTCTTTGTAAATCCTCTTCACGTCAAAATCTGTCACGAGAGAGAGAGGAAGAGAATGATTTTTAGTACTCATACAACTAACCCACTTACTCACTGTCGTGTCCAATGGAGAAATGAGGAGCAAAGTGCCTTGCTCAGGGGCACAACACCGTGCCGGAGTCTCGAACTTAGGGGTGGACCATTTGATATCCTGGGGGGGGGGGCTTGAAAGATTGGTGGAGAGCCATTATTTTTTTTTCCCACCTGCTTCACCATGAATTATTTTTTTTCTACAGGGCATATGCTGGCAACTTTTTTTTCACTTTCCTTCTTCGAGATATATTTTTTCTTACCAAATTTCGGTGCAATGTTTGTTTGCTTGGTTTTTCACACCCAGTAACAAGATGCTGTTCTATCGCACACAGACTATATTCAAGAAACTAAATAAAGATATGTAAATACATGTACATTTTTGATTCACTTTACAAAAATATCAGTTTATAGATCTTATTTATACCATGGGTAACACACTGAAAATACAAATCAAACAACCTGATTACTGAGTTCTACATTAAGCATTAACAAACTTACAGTGAAAACTTTTCTGAGAACATCACTGGTGTCATCAGAAGAGATGATGGTATCCTACATTTATGTATTTGTAAAATCATGTACATTTATGGCATTTACTTGTGCTTGAAAAAAATATGTCATTGTCTGACAAGTGTCCTGGTTTGAGTGATATTAGCAAGTTGAACAGTCCACTTGACTGACTGAGTCCACTTGACCCAGTTCATGGCAGGCTGTCTCTCTTCTTGTGGTATTTTGACAAAATCCATACATTCAGATTTACACATTTCTGGAAAACACTGGTGAGCAATTTCAATTACAGCATACTTTCTCTAATCAGAAGGTCATGTATACTGTACAATTGTTCATATTCAGTGATTTAGAATATAAAGGAGATGACTGAGAGAAAAGCCGTCTGAAATAGTGTGAAAATCTTCCTCAATGAGACCACTTCAGACGAGTTCTTGTTTTCAGTTGCTGAAAGCTACAGTGATAGTAGCTGTAACTTTTAACAATTTTTCAGTGTTTCTGTTTGTGTATTTCTTTCAGTTCCTCGTTTAATAAATTCTAAATTATTGTTCCTCAAGCTTGAAATGGTTTATGCTTTATAAAACTCCAGAGCTACTGCTTGATTTTTTATTGATGCTGCAGTGTGCATCTAACAATTGCCAAGATTTTTTTTTCCGAGTCGCAATGGTCCATAATTGTTTTTCCATCAGCCACTTAGAGCCAGAATGTTTTTTTCGAGCAACTCCACCTGGCATCTTTTTTTCCCCCCAAATCTTCCAAGCCCCCCTCAGGATATCAAATGGTCCACCCCTTACCATCCTCTGACAGTGAGTCCGTTACTCTGGACCTAGTTCTCGGTCTCGAACTCATCATCCTCCGATAGTGAGTCCGGTACCCGAACCACTGCCTGCTAGGTGCCTCCTTGGTTGACAATCAAATGTGTGCAGTGGGCGACAGAATTATCGCGCGGTGTTTTCACGATTTCATTTCTGATCGCACAATTTACTGCATCTGAAGAAAAATTTGCAGAATCCGCCTCCCCCGGCGGATTTCGGATTTCGCTGATGTGCAGGAAAAGCCTAAGCTAAGTAGACACGTTCGAAAGAGGGTAATATCGATTTCTACTTGGTGCAAAGTTCAGAGTTCTATTGAATAATGAAAAGCATGGCACAACAAGCTCTGTGGTAAATATAGTTTCGGAAACTGATCGAGCCTCGCCATTACATAAAATAAATTCATTAGGCCTAAACACTTTTCGTTCAGATCACGGATCTCTTCGGGTAGGCCAATTCTGAGGTTTAAGTGCATTTGGAAGATTTTAATAGGTGTACACAAAATTATGAAGTTGCCCCTTACTGATTTGTTCCATGCTACGGTACAAACTAGCCCTGCACACGATGCTGCATGCTGTGTGTTCCTAGCATTATACGGCCTCCCACAGGTCGTATACCGCTGGAAACACACCGCATCTACCATGCGTGCAGGGCAACGTCGTATCTTAGGAGTCACACGTTTTGAGGTCATCGAACTTTTTAAGGAGCTAGATATTCTGATATTATAACATGTTGGAGTTACGATGTCACTATCAGGAGCATGCTAATAGGACGAATTCGACGCATCGTGAACGCACCAAATCGTATCGCTACACACACCAACAAAGGGGCTGCCCCCGTAAACAACCTGCGTTACAGCTATTGATAGTTACTAATATTATACTGATACAAGGACAGGCAAGGGACTCCGGTCCTTTTATTTAAAGGCTTAGGCCTACGTCAATGTCGGAATGATACGCGGACACGGTAGTCATGGTGTATAGAGCAAACACAAATCACATTCGTCGAAGTCTAGTACTCTCGACTGCGAAGGCCAAAGAAAAAAACAATAACAGGCGGTCGAGAGTACTTGACTACAGACTAAGCTTACAGTCCTCGGGACTGAACAGTGAGCAGAACCTTAGAAAAATACCACGTCGTCTGAACGCAAAAAACATAGACATTATAATACCATGTACACTGTGTTACATTGTTGGGCGAGGTGATTATACGCTTAGCACAACAGTCTGTGATGTTGAAAAAATTACCGTGAAAAGAGCAGAATGATATCAAAACTGAACGGCGGCACACGGCGCTCAGTTGCAAAACAAACACTCACATAGTTCGACAGAGGCAAGGTTGCTGTCGATGTCGGGTCCACCGTTGAATTCTTCATTCATTTTGACAAGATTAGGGCCGACAGGTCTCTGGACGTCTCGTTGCTACAGTCCTGCCTCAGCTAATCAAATACCAAAATCTGCTTGTACAGCTCTGAACTCTGATCAGGTACAGATATAACATACAACGCTTGCTCTTCTTTTGCAACGAGAAGTCACATTGGGTTCAGTGAATGATAGGCCTTGTGCAGTGTGATAGACGACCTGCGCAAATGTTCAATGTCATAACGCTCAGTGCGTTGATGATGTCACCTGATGGCGAGGCCATGAAGGTAAGCTCCCTTACAGTGCGCGCCCACAGGTCGATTAGGCATTATATTTGTGATGATTTTTCCTTTTATTATCATAAAAATAATTATGAATATTAATACATTATTAATACGAATGTTACAGAATATTAAAACTTTTTTTACACACAATGTCGTCTACTTTGTGTAAATGCCGTCTGGAAACTCCATTGTTTTGATAATTATGATTATTAATAAATTATGATTATGATTAATGAGTCATATTTTACACATTGTAATGTGCTTATGTGAACAACCCTCTGGAAACCCTCATATAGTTTCACAATCTATGCCAAAATATACCAGTGACACCATTGCCCAGGTTCATTCTACGGCGAGAGTTACCATTGCCCAGGTTCAGTCTACGGCGAGAGTTACTACACAGTGTATATAATGCTCATTATATACACTGTGTAGTAACTCTCGCCGTAGACTGAACCTGGGCAATGGTAACTCTCGCCGTAGACTGAACCTCATTACTCTCGCCGTAGACTGAACCTGGGCAATGGTAACTCTCGCCGTAGACTGAACCTGGGCAATGGTGTCACTTGTATATTTTGGCATAGATTGTGTGCGCGCCCCCTCGAAAGTGAAATATTTCAACTTTCCTCAATGATATTTGCAACCATACTCTTACTAAATCAAGAATAAAAATCAAGTTAACTGTGTAAAGTTTGGTGGTAGAGAAACAAATTATCCTATATTTGCTTAGGTGTTAATTTCAAAATGGCCCGTCCCTGTGCTATCGCTTTGTCAATTCCTGATTTCTCAAAGACTAAGACGGTGAAAGGCTTTCTTCCTCGAAGACCTTTAAAATGAGCCAAGACAAGAAGTAGATCGAAAATACTTGTAATTGAGGGTCCGAATGGCTGTCCTCGAGGCGCATTCTACCTACAAAGGGCGAGGGGGTCGGGGGGGGGGGCCGCATTTATTTTTCATACAACACAGTTGTATGAATCTAAGCACCTTGACAGAATTAACGTGCGGAGCGCTGGTGCTTTTCAATTACTTGGCGCATGAAAAATACTAGAAAGGCTGCGTTCACAAATAATGGTGAAGGGTGGGGCTGGAGGAATCGCGATGGAATTCTTATTAGATATCCTCCCTCAAGACCTTCAAAAAATTTCAAATCCCCCACCATATGATAAAATTTTTTCAAGTCTCCTCAACCCTAAACTATCGTATAGCTGCATGGATGTACACGCAAAAAGATTGCGTAGTTCTAGTCGTAGATGTTCAACACCTCCTTGACGCACATATATTCTCTAGTGGGTATTGAAATGTTGTAAGCAGTTTAAAGAGCCATATTCCTAAGGAAAGTTCTAAAATTAATTCATCTTAAATGCATCAGTGGATTTTTTGGATTTATCGGTCTTGGTGAAATATAAAAACATTTATTCACATATTGTTTTCATTTAAATTAGAATGTTTGTTTTAACACGATTGGAACTAATTTGGGATAACTGGATCTTTATATTTTTCAAATTTCTCAAAGGTGTTAGGTGCCCTATAGCTGAATGTTGCGATATTACAAATTAATCATAAAAACAAGTGTGTAACTTAGGCCGCGTTCAAAAAAAGTGGTGGGGGGGGGGCTGGAGGAATTCAGGGGGGATTCGAAAATTTTTGGGGTAGTCGAGGGGGGACTTGAAAGTTTTGCTCTGCCTATAGAGGGGGACCTGAAAATATTGTGACTCCCAACATTTTGATGTCGTCCAATGGTTCTAATGTTAGTAATAATTAAACAAAATCTAGAACCGTTTTGTCAAATTTTATGTCTTTAATCTCGAAAAAGTCTAAAAATGTATGAATGCCATTACATTTTCGTAGAACAAGTTTGCCTTGTAATGGGGCAGGAGCTACAACTGTTTATAATTTTTCAATATTTCTATGCAATGTATCAAACACAGTTTCTTGGTGTCTCTCTACAGCATGCTGAAAAACACAATATTCAGTTTGTCAACAAAGCCCGTTTGTCTAAATATTGGTGATAATTGAATGATGCAAATGCACGGTACACGTATGCTGTGTTGGCAAGCTGAATACTGGATAGCTCAACATTCTGTAGGGAATAGAACAAGAACACAATTGTATAAACTGAACAAAAATATTGTCAAAACAGAAAGTTAATACAACTACTGCCCTGCTACTACATACTGGCAGTGACATTGATACATGTAGCTCTGACTCTGATGTAGTTTAAAAAGAGTTTCGGTCATAGGACACTCGATTGACAGTGAAACATACATCTACTTGTACACAAGATCCAGTCAGAGAGCAACACATAGAAGACTAGGGGACTAACAGTTACCATGGATTTTTGAATTCTGGCATATGAGAACAATAAAATATTAGAGAAAAAAGATGGGGTCACCATAATTGATCTTATACAAATATACGATGAAAAGTCAGTTTTTCTAAAATCACTTAAGGTAGCTAAATACCTTTTAGACACTTTCAGATTTTTATTTTTTTGTCAATTGAACACATCCCAAACCCCAATAAAGTATACATTTTCTGAAAGCCCTGATATAGAGCTATCCGACCAAGCACAGTACACGGTCATTATTTGCATAAGTACGTGACAAGCGTTTTGTGACCTCCAAAACGGTTTTTCCCGCCTTATGCGAACACGCTGCAAGATTTCCGGTTGGAATTTTTTCATTGACAAGCCTTGACAATATCCTTCAAAACAGTGGCTGCGATTTTTTCTCGGAGGCTCCATTCAAATTATATAGCGTGATAATTAAAATTCCTTGAAAAGCACCTTCATCTAACACCTTTAAGAGCGCATTAAAAAAAAACCAAAGGCATATAAAGAAAATCCCAGACACAGATTTTGAGTTAATTATGTTTCCAATGGACAGTGTGAATTTCAAGCAGCTAGTATTTGTGAGCGCTTATTGACGAGGTGCCAAAGAAGGGTACTTCATTCACACATTAAATTCGAGAAAAACGCAAAAAACATGTTTTGATACTTCTACGCTACGGCATTTGATAATTAAACGTGCACGAGCCTTCAACACGGGCATACTTTGTTACCCAGTGATGATGTCGGCCGGGAATGACAGTTGTTCAGAGAAAAAGTCCCAGGAAAATAAAATAAATCGCGGAAAACTACCAATTTTTTGAGCCTTACGTGTCGACACATCGCCACAGCGAATGGCTTCAGTGGGAAAAACATTACGTCAGCAGTCATTACTGATAGCGGGCGTGTCCTAAATTCATATGTAGATAAGCTTATTTGCGTTCCCCAGACATTGCAGAACCGTAGACTTGATAGTGTACTATCGCACTAATTGCAGAGTTAATTCTAGGACGCGCCATTGCGCAATAAAATCTCGAATGGCCTACGTTGAATATGCTCCACTAAGCAGTCCGGGTCAGCTCCAAAATTGGAGACTCATTATGATAATGTATTCCGGCATTCAGCCAATCATCGACCAGATTACATCATTAATAAAGTACAGGTCACGCTGGGTCACAAATTACCCAACAAGTGTGATCGGCAGTTTTGGGCCGCTTATTAAGCCCCTGTCTTGTGAATTTCGACGACTTTCGACAGTCAACATAATCCACGTGTTCTGCAGAAGGTCATGTCCAACAAGGAGTCCGATTAGTGAACAAATATTCGAAATATTGACGATTCATTTCTACCCCCAGTTTATCGATTTCGCTCAAGTACCGAGAATCATTTTGTGGATGTTCGTCATCTCTATTAGAAATACTGTTATAAAGGTTATTTGTGTAGGTACGCGTATAACATTTTGCAAGAAAGAAGAGCAATGTCAGAGCTTTAAAACGATACCTGTTTTGTAGTTGTCAAACGCAGACTAAAAATGGTACGCGATTTTGAAAATGTGTTGACAGAGTGGCCACACAACTGTTCCCCATACGGTAGAATTTGTATCGCTGCCATCTCCGATACAAATGGGGTATTCTGAACGATCTGTGTAGGTACACGATTTATATTTCGCAGGACTTCAAGCCAGAGTCTAGGAATCACAGCGATATATGGGGTTTGGTTGTCTTAGCCAGAATAAAACTGGTACGCGATTTTGAAATTGTGTTTTGACAGAGTGGCCACACAACTGTTCGACATTATGACAGAATACGGCGCGGGAGTTCGACACAGTATGGCGTACGTAACGAAGGACGCATGTGGAGGTTGCCAGGAAATATAATTTTTACTGATGGCGCGCTGGTCGCTGATTGGCTAATGAGAGGGGGAAAATATTATGGTATAGCGTCTCCAATTTTGGAGCTGACCCGGACTGGTATAGTTGATGAACCCAGGATGGTCGGGCAGTCATTTAAATTGAAGCGTTTGCAACGTCTACCGTCCATACAAACAAAACGTTGAACACTGCAAGGAAAACATCCATGATCGTTTTGAAGAGCAACACATTTTTTGCTCACGTGTTTACACACGTGGGCATATGTCGCAGCGATGTCTGTCTGTCTGTCTGTCTGTCTGTCTGTCCGTCTGTCTGTCTGTCTGTCTGTCTGTCTGTTGGTCCATTTATCTCAAAAACGGCTTATCAGATCAGAATCAAATCTGGTACATATATTCAGTTAGCAAATGGCAAGAACTGATTAGTTTTTGGTGGGTCTGGCTTGCATACTTTTTGCTCATTTGCATAATTAATGATTTTAGAAAAAATTGATATATCATTGCGCGAAATTCGAGACATAGCCGCAAGCGGCGCTATATACATCCGGGTATTTACACTATGGTATTTCTCGATTCGCGCGTGCTGAACAGCTGAATGTTGGTCGTCTGCATTTTTCGTTCGTCTGCTGCATTTCGATCGGATGTGGTCATGAAGACGAGAAAACTTGAGATAAACTTCAAAGAACTGAACAGCAGTTGCATTTCTTTGAAGGGTAAACATCGAAGACCTGATGAATCGTCTAAAAGGTTGTACAGAGTGGAGCGATTAATAACAAGACGAGAAAAAGCCGGGGTGAGTTGACAGAGAAAACCGATGTGTAAATATCATGATCCCTTTTGATGTTTATGTTACTCAAAACGTTTGCGCCCTGTTTTAAAAGTCTAATACAATTTCATAGGAATTAGTTTTGTTTTTATGGGAATTCTCCTTCCGTGTACCAACGCACGGTATGTATATGTTCGCTTCAACACATTTTACTTTTTTTGGGGGGGGTGTAATTTGGAGTCCGGCGCAGACGATGACGTTCGAGTTTACAAATAAACATGATGTAATGCTGTGACTATCAAAATCAGTCAAAATTCCGAGCTTGTATTACTTAATTTATGTACAACAGTGAGCTTGAAAAATTTTGAAGAATCCAGAGACCATACGAGTCGTCCGTCTGCGCTCTGTTGTTCAAGAACGGAACATCGAACAATGAGAAACGGGAGACTAAATAGCAATCGCTGATGTTTGATTGTTTCATGTTTTGTAACACTAAAACTGACCAATAAGAATGTGATTGCGAATGTGAGACCAAGAGATAGTCATCACTTTCGGGGCTAGGTTTTTTAAAGTCCCAAATATGCTGAGCAAAGTGGTGCTGCATGTATCTAATTGTCCACTTCATAGGGCTGTGTACAATGCTTGGAGGCGTATGGCCCGTGTAAGAACAGATCATCACACAATATTGTACTGCTGATACTTGTGACAGTAGAAATGAAGATTTGTAATTTCTTTAGTAGGGAAATAAATTTCATGTGTTGATTGTTATTTTCTGGCAATAACATTCACAGTGCTTCATTCTGAAAATCGTTCTCTTTCTGTAGGGGACAGAGTACTTACTGAAATGGGAGAACTTTCCCCTATGGGAATCAACCTGGGAGCCTGAAGTAAATTTGAATGAAACGTCAATCAACAGCTTCATCTTTCCTGATATTCCAAAGAGCACAGTTGAGGAAAACCTGGCTACATTTTATGTAAATATAGGTAAGGACCCACTTTAGTGTATTACTATTAAATTAATTTAATGCCTTCATTTCATTAAAGAATGTTGTTTTATTTCCTATTGTCAAATAGCTGCCCAATTTTAATACTCATACTTGTGTGTTCAAAATGCTGAGATAGCAAATAATCATAAAACAAAACTGTTGTGCCTTACAGCATGTAAAACTATTGCAAATGACATCGGCTGATTGAATGATTTAATTTTGTGTTTGTGTTAGGATTGACATAAAAGATTGATGAGGATTATAAGATTTGATTCTACAAGACACCCTGCTGTGATTTACAATGTTACAAAGTTTTCCAAATGACTATGTAAAACACCTGATGTGTAGCTAGACAAAAAACAAATTCTTCCATTACTTTACATACAATTTCTCTGCTTCTGGATTATATAATTCTACCTCTTGATGGCTCACAATACACATTAAGAAAACACTATTTTATGATTTTTTCTTTATTGCTTATTTAGTCTTGCAATTTTATTGTCATCAGTATATCACAGTAATTTTCATTTGGTATGGACACTTCTTAGAGGATAACTGGTTGTAACTTTAGATTTTTAAATAGTTTTGTTCTGCTTATAAACTACAATTTATTTGTTCTACTCCCTAAAACATGTTGAAGTGCCCAGTATTTACAGTAGTTTGTCAACAAAGCTGAGTATACATGTTGCTAGCATTGTTATTGTTCATATGTGAATTTTTTTCTGGCCTGAAATTCAGTTGCCAATAATAACAACACATTTTACACATATTCAGGTTGAATTGACAATTTCAATGATGGGCATATCAATATGTTATGGACCGGGAGTAGAACAAGTAATTGCTATTGATATACAATGTGGAAATACTAAAAAATATATTCCCTTTAAAGTTGCACCTTAATTGAATATTGATTTATATCATTTCGTTTTCTTTTCATTTTCTTTGGATTGCAGTGCGGAAGTTAAAGGGAATCAGTAGAAATCCAGTTGTATTCCATTTTCGTCATGATGTGTACAGGTTTCTCTTTCCATTGAAAGGACAAACCGCTTCAGATGGTTCAGATTTTCTTCACATGGAAGATTTCAGTCGCTGCGTACCACTACCCCCTCATTGGTATCAGTGGATAGATGTGCACGGTGAAGGTTACCAGATATCCTTTCCGATGAAATTAAAACCCGTACTTGGGTGGTCACCTAAGACTCATATAGTAGTAGAAGGACAGCTCAAACAGATAAGATCCCCAGTAGAAAATTTGAAAGTTGATTTTATTAAGGTTCCAATTAAATTGTAAAGACAAATATCAGAGGTGTGATTTATACAACCCACATGGTAAATTAACTCTTTTGTTTGAAAGTTTTGAACAGTAAATTGTAATACTGACAAGTATCTAAGTAGGTGCTATGGCTGAGGTAAAAGAAATACTTAAAAATAAAGTATCTGTAAATACTGCAGTTGATAAGAGATTAACAAGCAAATACTCTGATATTTGTCTCTCTTTAGAGATACCCTTCACGCTAGCAAAAGTATACATTGATCTGAAAACTAAGAACAAAGAGCTTTCGTATGTAAGTCTTTTAAATTTTTCATTACCGAGTTTTGTTCAAGTCAAAGCTGGTTGCAAAAGAATAGAAAGCAAATTGAAAAAAATATGTTATGACATTCCAGCATTGTTCAGGAAAAGTAAAGGTGGTTCTGAAACTAAAAAACTTAATGCAAGAGTCTTTAGACTTGCTGTTTACAGGTATGAGGTTGTTGATGTTACTCATGTCTTACAAGAAATTGCACAACTTAGGACAGAAAATGAGCATTTAGAGAAAAGATGTTCAGATTTGTATTCAGAATTATTGGTAGCAAATACAGAAAGAGAGAAAATAGAGTTACAGTTGGAGAATTTAAAGTCTCAAAACCATGGTTTGTTTTCTATTATCAAACTTATTGAAGAAAAAGATCTTCATAATACTAACAAAAGTTCTCTACTTTGCAACCCGAGGAAAAAAGAAGTTGGTCCAAGACAGAGGAATAGACAAATTAAACAACTAAAATCCAATGTTGATAAAGCGTTATGGTTTTCTAAGTCATTTGGCCTTCAGCTTGATGTAGTAAAGTTTCATGAAGAAAGTGGTCAGACTGTCAAACTTGATTACACTCAAACAAATGGTAATGGGAGTAATTATGATCAATTATCTGATCCGGAAAAAGAGAAAATTAGAAGTATTCTTTACATTATGGATAGGTTTTGCATAGGTGATGCATCATACCATGAATTCACATATATCTCTGATGACCTACCAAAAAGCTATCTAATCAAACAGTGTAGACAAAAAATGAACGAGTGTTATTTTATTGAAAGAACACCTGGGTGGGAAGAGGGCGTCCAATTAAGTTTCAAGGCAGAACTATCATCTCAAATTACTTGTCATAATCTTGCATCAAAATCTCAGAAGCCCATCAGGGTTAAAATTTCTGGTGATGGAGCTAAAATGTCAAGGCTCACAAATTTTCTCATAATATCCTTCTCATTTCTAGACTCTGAAAATAAAATTGATGGTGAAATTTTTCCAGTTGCCATTATAAAGGCTTCAGAATCATATGATGTTTTCAAGCGATGTTTACGTGACTTAATTTGTGAGATAAATGATGTCACTGAAAATGGTAGTATATTAGTAGGTGACCGTTCTGTGCCAGTTGACTTGTACTTAGGTGCTGACTATAAATTTCTTCTCTTAATCATGGGCTTTGCTGGAGCCACGTCAAATCACTCATGTATTTGGTGTAAGATAGAAAAAGGGCAGCGTTGGGATACAACAAAACCCCTTGACTACTATAATTCTTCAACAGATATGGTAAGGACATTGGATGATATTGCGCAGAATGCTAAAACAAAACAATTTGGCTGTTTGAATCCTCCCCTGTTGAAAATATCACTGAACAAAATTGTTATTGATGAACTTCATTTGATGCTGAGAATTACTGATGTACTTACCAATAACTTAATACAATACATGTTAGATCTTGACAAAAAGAAAATATTCATAGGAAGTGGAAAAAAGGAGCATCTGTCTAAGTTGTGTGAAATTGTAAGATCTTTGGGGATTTCATTTAATGTGTGGGAGAAAAAGAATGCTGATGGGAGTGGCTCAGGAATTTATGACAGTACAAGTTTGATGGGGAATGAGAAAAAGAAGCTACTTAGTTTACTGCCAGATAAATTTGATGAAATTGTTCCAGATAGGGAGTTAGCAAGACATTTGTCATTACTTTGGAAGGAATTTAAAAACTTGTATGACATTCTTTCGGATATGATGCCTGAAGATAATGACATAACCACTTTCTTCATGAAGAGCAAACAGTGGCTTCAACAGTTTCTCTTCTTTACAGATAAAATGCCAGGGTTTGCAAAAAGAAATGTTACCCCATATATGCATATACTTATTTATCACGTACCAAACCAGTTGAAAATGTACAAAAGTATCACAAAATTCACTGGTCAACATGTTGAAAAAGAAAATGATATTGTACGTAGTGTTCACATCTTAAAATCCAACAAGCATGACTCAAGTTATGAGGCCTTGGCTGCAACCAAAAGAATGCATGAGTTAAGTAAGTGTTATCGAGTTAAGCGATCATATATTCTCAAACAAGAAAGAAGGGTTAGACGTAGAAAGACAGTAGGTAAGGATTTACGGGAAGACTGTAAGAAAGAATTGGAAACTTTGAAAGAATTGGAATTGTGTTCTGTGTCAGAATTAAAAATGAAACTGAAAGAGCTTGGCGTCTCTACAAGGGTGAGGAAGCATGAAAAACTTGTCCAAATGGTAGTTGATCTTTCTTGAATTTGACTGACTCTATCCATTGCATATAATTGAAATACATGTAGCAACATTTCAAAATAAGTGACTTTGCCCATTTCAGGCACAGCACCTTAACATTTTAACATTTGGCTGTTTTTGTATTTTGGACAGAAAGAAATATTCTACTACCAAAAATGAGCATTGCTATTACTAGTCTTTAAGAATAAGCCATGTTTATGTATCTATATCAATTTGCAAAACTGAATTAGTCAGTGCTTTTATCAACTAATATGGTGCAAGATTCATGTTTTGTTCAATTATATGAAGTGAAAGGAAAAAAAAGACACTTCATAAGTTTTTCATGGGTTTTAGAATATTTAATGTTATTTATGAAATTAAATTATTGTTATGGATCATTCAAACTGAAATATCACTTTCCTACCATCCAGAGGATGAAATGTAATAAACTGATTGTTTTATCAATGGGCCATGCAATGAAATTGTTTTTATCCTGTACTTAAATTTTTCTATACATAACACATAAAAAAGACACACTTCATAAGTTTTTCATGGGTTTTAGAATATTTAATATTATTTATGAAATTAAATTATTGTTATGGATCATTCAAAATGAAATATCACTTTCCTACCATCCAGAGGATGAAATGTAATAAACTGATTGTTTTATCAATGGGCCATGCAATGATATTGTTTTTATCCTGTTCTTAAATTTTTCTATACATAACACATAAAAAAGACACTTCATAAGTTTTTCATGGGTTTTAGAATATTTAATATTATTTATGAAATTAAATTATTGTTATGGATCATTCAAAATGAAATATCACTTTCCTACCATCCAGAGGATGAAATGTAATAAACTGATTGTTTTATCAATGGGCCATGCAATGATATTGTTTTTATCCTGTACTTAAATTTTTCTATACATAACACAGGTCACTTCATAAGTTTTTCATGGGTTTTAGAATTTTTAATGTTATTTATGAAATTAAATTATTGTTATGGATCATTCAAACTGAAATATCACTTTCCTACCATCCAGAGGATGAAATGTAATAAACTGATTGTTTTATCAATGGGCCATGCAATGAAATTGTTCTTATCCTGTACTTAAATTTTTCTATACATAACACATAAGTTGTGTGTTGTGTGTATACAAGGAAATTGAATTATTTGTATAAATTGCATAAATTTGAGATAGTGTCTGCAGGTCAGAAATGTAATGTTTTACAGAAAACAATTCATGTTTGTCATTGAAATAAATTTAAAAAAAATACTTTATATTGTACATGTGTCTGTGTGATTTTTTTAAATAAAAGCTGTAGATAGAAATGCAAGATAACAAAATAATTCTATGAGACACTACAGGCATAGTTAAATGACTCATATGCTTTCATATCAGTGCTTCCATACCATGCATACATGGCCCTTATTGCAAGTGTTAAAATGGCTCCTGTATCAGCTCAAAAGTGGGGTGCAGCAGTAAATGAAAATAACAATAAGATGATATGTTCTGTTCAGCTGTGTTTTGAGCCTGAAATCAGTTGAGTTATGGAGTAGCTCTGAAGAAATTAGCACAGTATGGCTCTTGTCAATTGAACTCACTTTCACAGCAGGTAGAGAGCTAGGACTGGTGTAATTCTGGTAGTTTCTGTCTTTAATGTGCTGGTTTTGCTGTCAAAAATGTTTCAATGCTGTCAGTTGTGTGAAAAATTATTGACAGCAACATCTGCCAATAAAAGAGGCAGATATTTCAAGATGGTACCAGAGCAGGGATGGGGTGAAATGGGGGGGGGGGGGGGGGTGCAGGATATATGCTTTTTGTTAGTGTTTTTTTAAACCAATTATTGAATAGAAATGTATGTTTAGGCACCTACATAGACAAGCAAATGATTTGTTACCACTTATGTCGCCAAAACAAACATAAAATCAAAATACAAAACAAGCGAACTGGGAACCTGCCTCCCCCCCTCCCTCCCCCCATGGCCTGAGGAGAGAGGTACAGATCGGTGTGATAAAGTTTACTGACCTTTGACCCTCTGCTCGTAGCATTACATATTATGAGTGTGCCCAGGAAGTCTGCATGCGCAAAATAAATTCAAAACCTTTGTATATGTCAAATGGTGCCCATTGTTTTTTTTAAAGAATGCATAGTCTAAAAAATTAGAACCTCACCACTCAATGCGGTCATGAGTGCAAAGCCTGTAGGCAAAACGCCCACCGTCGCGACGCCCTGATAATCATGGAACTCCGTAGAAGTTCGAACTTTGACCTATGCCACATGACTACGATCACCTGACTTGTGATAGTTGATTTAGAATGCCTCAGACCTGAGTATGTCGCGGTGGTGGTTGTGTAACTTTCGTTCGCCTTTTCTGCACGACAGAATCGAAGTCTCCACAATCATCGCCATTCTTTTCCATAGAAAAGGGACGTCACTGTCGATAACTGAACTGAATTACGGCACGCGATATTTGCAATCGAGGCGAAAAATGAGTTGATTACATCATACTCAAATGGAATACTGTTTGTTCACCTAACTTCGCTACTCACTTTGAGATGTCGCCCAAACCTGATATCTTTGGATTTTGTCGAAAAAAAAACTGTTAAAAAACAGGGTTGCCAAGACGAAATGCGGTACCTGTTATACCTGTACATGATGAATGGGGTGGCGATGGGCGGGGCTCAACATCGACGTGGGCGAAAAGTGTACGCGTTATATTTATATAAAACTAATGTCAAGTCAAATGCTATTCTTAGTTAAAGCCCTCAAGATGTCGCCCTTAGGTAAACTAAGAGCAGTTTCACTTTAAAACGGTAAAATGTCATCTTCGTAATAGTAAATACAGTGTACGTTCAGCGGCATTCTACGCGCATGCGCAAATGCGTAAGTCACCGATTTATTGCGATGATATGTAAAACAACTACACACAATTTGATGAGATTTGCTACAAATGTTGATCACATCAAGATATATCAGCAGTAGGAACCATTAAGGGATTACATGAAAGATAGTTGCTAATTTGCATAGTTAATGAACTTTCCTAATTAGGGATATATGTCTGATTTGACTCGATCAAATTGACCAAACTTGATATGTATATTAAAGATACTATTATTTAATATTATTGAAAGTCATTAAGCGTTTTAACTTTAGCCAATTCCTAATTTGCACATTTAATGAACTTTGCTAATTGGGGATATATATTGAAGCCTACTGCAAAGTTGTCCCCTGTACGTAACAACAGCAAACCGTTTGGTTTGATTCAATTGTTTACGTAACTTATGTGATTAATTATTGATATGTCGGACTTGAACAACTGTACAAATTGCTAAGGACTGTGATTTTGACAGTGGAAACGATGATGATCAAAGCTTAGCGCACCGCACTCCGAGAGTGGCCCTTGATTTGCACGCATCGACAATTACTCATACACTGATACAGCACGAGAGTGTAACCCTTACGACCTAAATGAAGTGATCGGTACATCAACTTTAAAACATAACTCGTATGTATAGCAAATTTACGATCATTGGTTCTGGCAAAAGGGTTTTACACAGCGGTGTTGTTCTATGCAAAGACCTGTCTACTCTGGAAAACGAGATGTGTCCGACCTACGTACATGTACCAGATATGAACTGTAAATGCTCACGTGTTTCATTATATATTGAAGTTATGTGTAAATTTGAACCTTTGCCACATGTTTGCAACTTCATTGAAATTATTATGATCAACATAATGAACAATAATCACCGCCGATTAATTCTAAAAGGTCATGAAGTATACAAATATGTAATTAGCTGAAATAAAAATATTAAAGTAATTTTACTGCTCTTATTGTATCACCACTTTATCTAGCAAATGTAATTACCGTTGGCCAAGTCCTTTAAAGCGCAGTGGTCGTCGCGCTGCGCATCCTCCTGAGGGGGTCCCCTCTGTTGTAAACAAATCCAAGAACGCCGCACATGTTACGGGTTGATTGTAATGTTTGCGATATTGCCGCTTGTTAAAATGGCGGCTGATCTGTCACAAGCATACCAACTAACCAAGTGTAACACGCAATAAAAGGTCAATTAATCTAAGTTAAATGTCTGCTGAATATTGAACAATAATTGCACGCTGGATTGAGATCACATTTGCTCATGATTTTCTTGAATCAGTTGAATGGGGCTCGGCTACTGTTATCGCTCGAGCCATAGAGCTAGACGTACGCATGTATACGCCAACCATCATGCGCCAACAGACTATCAACGACCGGGCTCTAGTTTTCGACATCGCTAGCAAGGACGAGAGCTTTCATTTCAAGAGGCCCGACAGGTGTACAACAAGTTGTACAAAGACAACAACTCAAACTACAGAAATATACAGCTCGCAGAGCAATGCCCGCTGCAGCAAGAAGCATCTCTGCATCTGTTCCGTTCCGTGGTCTGTATGAACGTCCGTGTCAAACCGGGTATATGGCGCGCTACACTCGGCTGTGGAGAATCCAACTCAACTACAACAAAGTTTACCCGTTTTGGGGTGCAAACGAGAATTACAGGTATCAAGTCAAGCGAAGGACCTTTCATAGGTCTTCTTGTTATGTGGGGGTTATCTCACTTGAAAGAGGATTCAGACCTACCCGGCAATCAGGAGGTACAACAACGAAGTTTGCCCAGCACCGGTAGGCCTACACCAGCTAGCGGTTGGATCACTGCCATGACCGTGCACAGGCCCGGGGCACAGGATCTCTCGATACGTCTATGCACGGTGTAGCCGTGCAATTTTCCTGCCAAATGCCGCGAAAACCCGCTCGTTTTGTCTATTGTTTCCTGATATTTACTATTTCTTACCACGTAATACTAGGAGAAGTAAGACATGTTATCAACAGTTGGTTGTGGGCCAAGTCGTCGCGGGCCGGCCGGTACGTTGTGGGACGGATTCTCTATATCCGTGTACGTCAACGCGGTGACCGTCTCCCAACAACATCTCCCGTGTCCTGCTCAGGCTAGCCGATCATGGTCTTGAGTGTAATTTTGTGTTAGGCATTGTGCTTGTTGCTGGTCTACATATATAGGCAATGTTGATCATTTTAGTTATGTATTTTCACTGTACTGTACATAGCATTGTGTATAACCAGCCTGATCGCGCGCGATCAAAGCTTTTTGTTCACTGTGTCTGCGTACAGTGAACTCAGCGACATAATGTGCTGAGTGTAGTGTCCAAATGTTCGTAGCTCTACACGAGTTTATACCACTGAAGTTCGTTTCCGATCTTAATATTTTACTATTGCATGATGTTGAGTCTTACAAAGGCCTTAACAAAGTGGGGGACTGCTCCCATCTCACTCCTATTGAAGTTGAGAAGACTTATGTTTACAAAAATTTATGTTTATCAACAAAAAAAACCACGCAAGCGCGGCGCGACGACCACTGCGCTTTAAGCCATATATGCCGAGCTGTGAAAGCTCATTAGATATGCAAATTATAAATTAGCTGACATGAAAATGTGAAATGACTTTCGATATTGTTTTAATCGGGTATAATCATCAATGTACATAGCATGTTTTGCCAACTTTGATCAAGTAAATCCCGGTATATATCCCTAATAAGCAAAGTTAATTAAATATGTAAATTAGGAAGTGGCTTTAGTAAAAATGCTTAGTGATTGTCAGTAATGTTGTATCATGGTATCTGCAATATGTGTAGCAAATTTTGTCAACTTTGGTCAAGTCAATTCAGACATATATCTCTAATTAGGAAAGTTCATTAAATATGCAAATTAGGAATTGGCTGAAGAGAAAATGCTTGATGACTTTCAATAATATTGAATTATAGAGTCTTTAATATACATAGTAAGTTTCATCAATTTTGATCAAGTCCATTCAGATAAATATACCTAATTATGAAAATTCATTTAATATTAAAATTAGGTTTTGGCTGAAGTAAAAATGTCTTTTGACTTTCAATAATGTATATCACAGTATCTTTGATGTATATAGTAAGTTTCAACAACTACAATCAAGTTAATTCAGATATATATCCCTAATTGGGAAAGTTCATTAAATATGCAAATTCGGAATTGGCTGAAGTAAAAATGTTTAATGACTTTCAAAATGTTGTATCATAGTGGCTTCAATACATGTAGCAAGTTTCATCAACTTTGGTCCAGTCATTTCAAATATATATTCCTAATTAACAAAGTTCATGAAATATGCAAATTAGGAATTGGATGAAATTAAAAGCTTAAAGACTTTCAATAATGTTAAATCATAGTATCTTTAATATACATACCAAGTTTGGTTAATTTTGATCAAGTCAAATCAGACATATATCCCTAGTTAGGAAAGTTCATTAAATATGCAAATTAGCATTTATCTTTCATGTCACCCTTAATGGTTCCCACTGCTGATATATCTTGGTGTGATCAACATTTGTAGCAAATCTCATCAAATTTTGTGTAGTTGTTTTTAATATATCCATTTTTTCTAAAATCATTAATTATGCAAATGAGCAAAAAGTATGCAAGCCAGACCCACCAAAAACTAATCAGTTCTTGCCATTTGCTAACTAAATATATGTACCAGATTTGATTCTGATCTGATAAGCCGTTTTTGAGATAATGGACCAACAGACAGACAGACAGACAGACAGACAGACACACAGACGGACAGACAGACAGACAGACAGACATCGCTGCGACATATGCCCACGTGTGTAAACACGTGAGCAAAAAATGATATGCTGTCTGGTGTAGACTATGTCTGGAACTGTACGAATACTTGTTTATTGGACTAGGCTTCGACAAACATTTAATTACGGTTTATTGTTTACAGACGGAAGTAATCCTTGTATTTGGAGAAGTCACAGCACGTCATTATGTAAATTGCCTAGTGCTACGCACCGTTGTGTCACTCAAGGGGGATTATGCAAATAGCGATGCAAATGTGTCCACAATGTTTACAAAAGCTCCCCGATTTAACCGGGAAAGCCACGTGCATTTGTTTTGATTTTTAAAAATCGTGAATTTCACAGAAACCATTCCTTATCTTGAACTGGCGACACATCTCAATTATTGGTCTTACTTCAAGGCGTATTCTCAGAGAATTTTGAAAATTTGACAGAAAAATGAACGATTTGGTATTTAGGTACCTTAAAATCAATATATAAAACCATTCATTTCAAGTTTATGCAGTGAATGAAATTTTCACATCTCATTGTACCAATAACACAAAAGTAAAACTTTGAATAGTAAAGACTCTAATTTAAATGGGAAAATGTGTGACTAAATGGAATCTTTTATTTTTTATCAAATTTGTCATTATTACACCCAAAATTTCTGAGATTAAAACATTAACTTCATGGAATATTTTAACCTTCCAATCCAGTATTGTCAATTTTGTAAAACATTTTATAAGTGGCATCTAAGTTGTATATGTCTTGTACTTTTGAAAAAACAATTTTAGTAGGTCACTGTGCTCATTTTTTCACAATTTGGTTAAACGTAGCTAGGAATACATAATTTTCATACTCTCTCATGATTGTCATTTTGTGTGCTTTTCAGCTGGTGCCATTGAACTGGCCAGAGTTGGATAACTCAAGTGGGCTTAGACTGAGAAATCCAAAAAGTTCACTGATGCATTTAAAAATGAATCAATTTAAGAACTTGCCATAGGTATATGGCTCTACAACCTGCTGATAAGAGATAGTGTTGAACATTTGCGTGCAGAACGACACATTACATGTTTTTTTTACTCTGCGTGCATTCCCAATAAATATGCGGCTATATGGTAATTTTTTTTGGGGGGGGACTTGAAAATTTTTGAGGGTATTGAGGGGGGACTTGAAAATTTTTGAGGGTATTGAGGGGGGATCTGAAAAAAAATAAGATTTCAATCGCGATTCCTCCAGCCCCCCCCCCTCACCATTTTTTTTGAACGCGGCCTTAAAAAGAAAAGCAAATGAGCTTACACTTGCAGATTAAATCAACATTATTTCAGCATCAAATTATCCCAAATTAATACACTCGTGTTTTTTTTTCAAAATTTTACTTTTGTTTTAGTGTACGGTTACAATATGAACATTTCATGAAATGAATGGCTATACATAATGATTTTAAGTAATTTTAATCCGTGGCATTATTAGGCCAACCGAATTTGAATGTCGAAATCGAAGAAGGAATTCTGAAATATCGTCATATTTCTTTCTGTGATTGTCGTTTTAGAGTTGGCATTTCCAACATCGGATTTTACATGTAACGCCGTGCATTACGCGGCCAGCTTATATATGATGATGATATTAGAGAACGAAACGCGTATTAGCTCGAAATCCAGCACATATGCAATGTTCGCACGAAACAAGTGAGAAGATGTAAAGACCATCGCTTTGCAATATGCTAGGAATAAATCGAATATCGAAATTTGGTGTAGAACAGGAAGTTCATTCGTTTGTCAATGTTTCATTTGTAAAGGCGGGGCCTCCTTTTAAAAGGGCGCGAGGCTCCTTTTAAAAGGGCGCGCGAAGCAGTGGTTGCCTTCACTGTGTAAGTGGACACCAAATAGGCAACACGCGGGCACACGCTCCAGAAACTGCCACTTTTTAGTATTTTCCGGCCGCAACAGGGTAGAAAACTGCCAAGCAGTCAGTGCCAAGCTGCTGCCGATCGAACTCTGTGGTTATATTCAAAATCTAACGCGACTGGAAGATGATTTTTAGGAAATTCGAGCGTTGGTGTTTGGGAATCAATGACCATTGGCGATTTGAACGGACTATCAATCAAACGCTAACCTTGTATAAACTCTGTTTGCAGGATTAGCAAAAGAAGCCAAAAGGTTGAGATCAGTTTGTGTAATTAGGCCTAATGGTATAGAAATCAAACATCATACTGGCCAAGTGTTTGACTGGGAGGAGAACTCCACTAATGCGAGAACCTGGGATTGAAAATTGCGGGTTTAATGTTGACCTTGACCTGGCGTCGCAAGTCGGACGGCTATGCCAAACATAATAAGTTTCACATTAAATGAAAGTTTCAGTCAGGCATATTTAATTACAAACGAGTTACTCAGCTTTCTTTCAGAAACAGACGGCACATAGTTACCATGCTTCCCCCATCCCAATAGAGCTGTTATTTGCGTTTGCACGAGTGGACAAAGTTTCAGGGTACCTACTTTTCGGCTAGATGCGTTCCTTATTCAGAAGAAAATAATTGACAGGGGTTTATAAACACGTAATTAATTTGCAGTTCTCTACAGCTCGATATCTTTTCTTAATTTCTTTTTTCGCTTTTCCCGGGATCAGCTTGAAGTAGTGTTTTTATGTAACTATCATCGACTGACAGCCGTTCTAGATCCATAGCTGTCATTGTGCCAGACTTTCAGATCAGCCTCAGGCTGAGTTAACAGCGGCTCAGCATAGACACTAACTTTGCAGTTTTATCAGAAAGTATCACAAGGGCAGGAAGGAGCGCGCTTTTTACATGTAGACACCAGCTATTGAGGAAACCGTCGACAGTATAGGCGCGGATGGATGTTTTGTTAAAATGTATCAGTCTCAGTGAGACGGGTTATCACTAAAAATGTAACATTGTCGGGTCCAAACCAATATCGAAAATCGCATATCCGAAATAAGGGGCAGTGTATCTAATTGCAATATTCGATTTTGTTGCACGCATAAGACAGAACAAGTCGCACAAGAGCTTGAAAATCCGTGGCATTATTAGGCCAACCATATTTCGATGTGGAAATCAGAGAAAGACATGATAAATCATGTCTAAATTGCATTTTGTCACAGATTTCAGACCCAAGGAAATGACGTTTACAAGCTAATTTTACATTAACCGCTGCGATTTTGTGAACGAATTCGAAAATTTAAATTGCGCGAGGTGCGCGATACATTTGGCGGCCAGGCATCTTTCTAGTTTTGAAAGAGAAAAACATTTGTGTGGAATCGGCTTTAAATTGATATTTACGAGTGTTGACTAGCAATATTGCACATGAAGTAGTTGCTCTTGTGCGACGTGTTCTGTCTTATGCGTGAAACAAAATCGAATATTGCAATTTGATACACTGCCCCATATTTCGGATATGCGATTTTCGATATTGGTTTGGACCCGACAATGTTACATTTTTAGTGATAATCCCGTCTCACTGATACTGATACATTTTAGACAAAACATCCATCCGCGCCTATACTGTCGACTGTTTCCTCAATAGCTGGTGTCTACATGTAAAAAGCGCGCTCCTTCCTGCCCTTGTGCTACTTTCTGATAAAACTGCAAAGTTAGTGTCTATGCTGAGCCGCTGTTAACTCAGCCTGAGGCTGATCTGGAAGTCTGGCACAAGGACAGCTATGGATCTAGAACGGCTGTCAGTCGATGATAGTTACACAAAGGGACTTCTTCAAGTTGATCCCGGGAAAAATGAAAAACGAAAGTAAGAAAAGATATCGAGCTGTAGAGAACTGCAAATTAATTACGTGTTTATAAACCCCCATCTATTATTTTATTCTGAATGAGGAACGCATCTATAGCCGAAAAGTAGGTACCCTGAAACTTTGTCCACTCTGGCAAACGCAACTCAATAACAGCTCTATTGGAATTGGGGGGGGAGAGCATCGTGACCATGTTCCGTCTGTTTCGGAAATAAAGCAAAGTGACTCGTTTGTAATTAAATATGCCTGACTGAAACTTTCATTTAATGTGAAACTTATTATGTTTGGCATAGCCGTCCGACTTGCGACGCCAGGTCAAGGTCAACATTACAGCCGCAATTTTCAATCCCAGGTTCTCACATGAATGGAGTTCTCCTTCCAGTCAAACACTTGGCCAGTATGATGTTTGACTTCTATATCATTAATTACACAAACTGATCTCAACCTTTTGGCTTCTTTTGCTAATCCTGCAAACAGAGTTTATACAAGGTTAGCGTTTGATTGACAGTCCGTTCAAATCGCCAAGGGTCATTGATTCCCCAACACCAACGCTCGAATTTCCTAAAAATCATCTTCCAGTCGCGTTAGAATTTAATATAACCACAGAGTTCGATCGGCAGCAGCTTCGCGCTGACTGCTTGGCAGTTTTCTGCCCTGTAGCGGCCGGAAAAAACTAAAAAGTGGCAGTTTCTGGAGCGTGTGCCCGCGTGTTGCCTATTTGGTGTCCACTTACACAGTGAACGCAACCACGGCTTGGCGCACTTTTAAAAGGAGGCTCCGCCTTTACAAAAGAAACAATGACAAACGAATTAACTTCCTGTTCTACACCAAATTTCGATACTCGATTTATTCCTAGCATATTGCAAAGCGATGGTCTTTACATCTTCTCACTTGTTTCGTGCGAACATTGCATATGTGCTGGATTTCGAGCTAATACGCGTTTCGTTCTCTAATATCATCATCATATATAAGCTGGCCGCGTAATGCACGGCGTTACATGTAAAATCCGATGTTGGAAATGCCAACTCTAAAACGACAATCACAGAAAGAAATATGACGATATTTCAGAATTCCTTCTTCGATTTCGACATTCAAATTCGGTTGGCCTAATAATGCCACGGATTCAACACAATCCGTGGCATTATTAGGCCAACCATATTTCGATGTGGAAATCAGAGAAAGACATGATAAATTATGTCTAAATTGCATTTTGTCACGGATTTCAGACCCAGGGAAATGGCGTTTACAAGCTAATTTTACATTAACCGCTGCGATTTTGTCAACGAATTCGAAAATTTAATGCGCGAGGTGCGCAATCCGTGGCACTTTGCGGCCACTCCATTTTCTAATTTAGGTATTCCATTAGAAAATAGAATTAGGGTAATAATCAATTTTTAAACGCTTCTTCACGTTGATCAAGCGCATTTTGGTCCTTTTCGAAATGAATTCTCAACGGTGGTGAAAAATATGAGAAATTGGTAAAAACCCTTGTGAGGATAGTACTTTGCGGCCAATCAGTATTTCATTTGTAAACGTCGTCGTAAATGCTAGTTATCTTAGAAACATGCCTATTTTCATTTATGTTAGGTAACTCTGTGCAGTGCAGTGTTCACCTTTCAAATCTGCAAGTGGGAATTGGCGACTGCAACGTAATTTCCAATTTGCCATTTTCCGATTTCCTATTTGAGTTTGGGTGTGGTCTATGCTAAGGAGAGACGGAGCATGAGATGAGTTATCATGGCATCTAAATTGATACATGTTAGCTGTGGAAACGCAGCTATCCGTTTGCAGGGTAGCGTGCGCCACTATGCGGGTAATACCTTTTTATGACCCGCATAGCGACACACGCTACCCCACCAACATTGCAACAGGTAGCTGTGTTTCCACAACTAGATACATGTCTAAGCATTCCCGTGAATATTATGATTAGGCTAATCATAATTCAGTTCACCGCCTAATTACGAATCAGTTTGTTCTTGTACGTTTTTTGGAAGTATTTCTGACAGAAATGAAAGGATTGACATGATTTAATTATTCATTTTCTCCACCGTTGTAGCATTGCGTGCCCATGCAGCTACTCCGGTGGCAAAATTAGTTGTATTCAGCCACAGGAAGTTGTATATCCAGAAATATCATGCCGGTCAAGTCAACATCGAGACTGTTAAGTTGTTCAACCTCAGTTCAACGTTCAACCGTTGTTTTTTGAAATTGAGTTGCCAACACACAGCTGTGATCATCTGCTGAGCGGTAACATCAGCCGACCACAAAAACATCTAAGCTTACTCTACGAAGTTCATAAAGTTGGAACATTGTCTGGGGGGAGGTCAGACTTAGAGTCAAAACAATGACACGACCACCAGATCCAAACGCTCCATGCTTGCTGATATGCACGCATTCTCATATTACCTCGTTAAATAAAACATAATTCTCCGACGAAGACGTCGCATCACAATTTAATTTACATGAAATATATGTACAGTGTCTCAGAGCGGTTGATTCCATAGGCTCTTGAGTCAATGCAAGCAAACCGCCAGCCTTCACTGATACAATAGTGTCGGTGACGGCTGGCGGTTGGCCTGCATTAGAGCCTGTGGCTGATTCGCTTACACCTCTACATGGCAGGGCTGTGTGTTACCAGCGTTATACGGCCGTGGCCTGTGGTGGGAGGCTGTATAACGCCGGGAACACACAGCCCTGTCACGCAGAGCTAATTCGCTTACAACTTTCACGTTGAACATGCTCGCTACTGCAGTGGTTGACAGCACTTTTCAACTACGTCGGCGCCTGTAATGCTCACGGCGCGCACAGCCACTGAGGTATGTAATTTTGTTGTGGGACAGGTCTAGCCAAGGGAAGGAAAGTAGCAAAACATTTAACCATGGAGCTAGAAACGGACAAGGTCCATGGTTTAACAAAACATTCAACGCGCAGAATATGTCACAAACTTTTGTGATTTGTTGGGTATCCCTCTGTACAAACGCCGTGAAATTTGCTGCACTGCTGATGACCATTCATAATGTTGCTACCTACTATTTGGTTGGAGGGAGAAAGGACGTTTGACAGTGACCGAAATTCAATTCAATTAAAAAAACATTGACAGAGGAAAGTATAACTCTGTTGAAATATTTAAGTGATATGTCAATCGTCACCTTGTCACTGTTTGGTTCAATCTGATTGGCTGTTTCGAGATGTCCATCATTTACGTCAGGGGGAATTCTAATAGACCACGCCTGAACTTAAATAGAAATTAGGATTTTGGATAGAATTTGCAGTTTGCTTTTTAACATGACATATGGCCATTCGGACATTGATAAAATGAAATGCGATTTGACAAACGACTTTTGGAAAGTTAAAAGGAAAATAAATAGGTATTAGTTAAACAGAATTTTGAAAAAGATAGGATTTTCAAATATCGAATGAAGCTTTCCCAGCAAAATTCTGATTGGCCGCAATGTACCATCCTCACAAGGCTTTTTACTTATTTCTCACTCTTTAACTTTAGGCAAAATCTAATATAATTAAAAAAGGGCCAAATGCGCTTCATGCGACCTTTTGTAAAGGCAGTCTGGGTTTTATTAATAATACTTGGTAAAACTTTCTCTAAACGTTTGGCAATGCATTTTGCACCAATTTTATAATCAAGATTTAACAATGTAATTGGACACCAATTTTTAATTTGACGCTTGTCTTTACCTTTTTTTTCTATAAGTGTTATCACTCCTTGCTTTTGAGAGGAAGACAATTCTCCCTTAGAATAAGCAAAATTTAAAGCATTCACCACATAAGTACCAATAAGCGGCCAAAACCTAAGATAAAATTCTTTAGTAAGACCATCGTTTCCTGGCGTTTTATTTTTTGGCATGCTCTTCAGAGTCGCTAAGGCCTCATCAAGAGAAATCAGTCCCTCACAGGACTTCTTATCTGAATAACTGAGTTTAGGTAAAGTAACGTTGTGTAAGAACTCTTTACATGAAGAATGGTCAGTTTGTTGAGACTTATATAGCTGTACATAAAAGTCTTTTATCTCATTCATAATGATTTTAGAGTCTGTAATTATGTCCCCTCTTTTATTTAGTAACTGGATAATCTGAGATTTTTTTGCATTGGCCTTCTCTAATCCAATAAAATAATTAGAATTTTCCCCCAAAATCATACCAATTTGCCCTCGATCTGATAATACTTCCCTCAACCTGATAGTAAGATAGTAAAGCTCACGTTGCAGCTCTCTTTTGACTTCTTCTATCTCCATTAAAGTGTCTGTAGAGTTATTAATAACAAAAAGACCTTCCAATGTTTTCAAATTGGACTCCAGCAAATGAATTTTGTCCCGTCTATTCCTGGCTTTATTTTTTCCATAGGAGATTGAACACTCTTTAATTTTATACTTAAGAAAGTCCCAGAGAGAGCATGCATCATGGGAGTGGTGCTGACTTATCCACTTGGGAAAATTTATATTGACCAGATTAACAAAATCTTCTTCATATAAAAAACTATTATTGAACTTCCAGTAGGATCTTCCTAATTTAACCCGACTATCTCCCAACTGAATCATAATGGCAGAGTGGTCAGAAAGGACTGAAGGAATTATATCAGCCTTGTAGACTATCTGTTGAAGGGAGCTGCTTACTAAAAAATAATCGAGACGACTCTGGATTAAAGAGGGACGCAACCTACGCCACGTATACTGCCGTAAAGTAGGATTACGCACACGCCAGATATCCAGTAAATCAAAGTTTAAGGAGACTTGCGACAACAAAGAGGCAGAGCTTTTCCAGACGGTGGGATTACCTCCACTTCTATCCAGGTCAATGTCAGGAGCCAAATTAAAATCACCACCCCAAATTATTTCCCTATCAGGTTCAATATCCAGCTCATTTATCATATTAACCAAAGAGTTAACAACAGACACCTGGTCTTTCTCAACATTGGTGCATAAAGATTAATTAAGAGATAGGGTTTCCCATAAAGATCAACAGAAACCAAGATAATTCTACCCTCTGTGTCTTTACTAACTTTGTTCACTGAGAAGTCTATATCTCGAAAAATAATAGCTACTCCTCTACTATTTGAAGAACCATGAGAAAAAATGTAATGGCCAGAAAATTGGCGAGGCCAAATGGGCTCATCCTTTGGACTGCTATGGGTTTCTTGAAGGAAGACTATGTTTGGTTTGTTTCTTACTAACCAAAAAAAGAGGCTTTTCCTTTCTTAAATCCCCCTAAACCCCTAGCATTAAAGGAGATAATCTCAATATTCTCTGTCATATAAGTGCATGTTTTACTCTAAAATGTAATGCATCTGACAGTAACAGTACCAAAAAAAAAAAAAAAAAAAGCAGAAGCATATAAAAAAAACCGGGAGAACTCGAAATTTTGAAAGCAAAAAACAAAAACAAAAACAAAAACGAAAAACAAAACAAAAACAAGACCAGACGGAACCACGCAACCCAAAGGCCGACATCAAAAGGCCCAGGGGAACAAGAGCAACAAGAGCAAGGCACCTGAACAACGCCTACAACAGCGAAGTCCAAAACACAAAGGCTACTTTGTTGTGCAAAGCAGCCCAAAAACCAAAATGGCAAAACCAAAAAAAAACTGGAATGCGAGGAGCGCACAACAGAACTGATGAAAAAGTGTGCGCTCGAGCCAGAGGAAAGGAAGCTACCCAACGCCCCTATGTTGTCTGGAGCAAAATCCATGGCACGAGAGAGAAAACTGCTTATGTGAAGCGCCTTGGAAGGCATTTTCCCATCAGTTACAGCATACTTACTTACACCTGAGCACTTTACATGTAAGAATCTAGAACATGAAAAACCAGCCAATCAGGATTATAGCCTTACAAAACGCCTCACACAAGCACGGGAGAAAAATGCGAGAATTTAGCCATTGCACCTGGAGTGAAACCCAAGTAGCATACTGACACAATGCTGTAAGTACAACGTCAAGATGTCCAAAAGCAATGGCTTCATCGCAGAGAAAAAAGGCCATACCGAGCTAGCAAAACTTCACTCCGTCATTTTAAATCTTCAGACAATAAAAAGAAATATAGTTTACGGCAAGATAATTAAAGTTGAAATACTTCTCTTAGGCAAAGAGTCATTACGATGGTCTCTCGTATAACTTGTTGTTAATATACAGTTTTCCTTTCACAAACTTGACCTTCTTTCCTTCTTCTTCCGCCATATTGGATAGACGTACAGAAGAAGGGCTCCTATTTGTTTTGTTTTTCTACAAGTGAGAAGTGCCATCCTTCGTCAATTGTCATCAGTTTATGTTGTGAGTAGTGTTTAGTTCTTTTGGGTCTTGTCTCCGGTCCGGTTTCATCTTCGATTAGGTGGATTTCCTTCGATTTTATTTTTTGTCATTTGTTAACCCGTGGTCGGCAATATGGCCGCCCGGGAGGACAAGCCATTTCGGAATCTGACACGCAAGCATGCTGTCAGGTGTACTAATATTGAAGGTGTTCCCGTTGAAAGCTATGTTGAAGAGATTGCAAAGAAAGTCGGAAGTGAAAATGTTATTGCTGCATCTAGAATGAATAAGTCCGTTGTTGTGTTCTTAGCAACACTCGGTAATGTTGAAAGTATTGTTGAATCAAAGTTTGCTTTGTTTGATGAATTAGTCGATGTGGAACACATGGTGAAACCGGCTTCAAAATTAATTCTGTCAAATGTTCCTCCTTTCATTCCTGATGAAGTTTTGGAGGAATATTTATGGAAACTTGGTAGAGTTGTTGGACATATAAAAGCAATCCCTCTTGGTTGTAAAAATGCTTCGCTGAAGCATGTGAAGTCGTTTAGACGACAAGTTCATGTTTTGCTACACAATGAGAACATCAGTGGTGTAATTCAGATCAAATATGATGACCGTTTCTATTCCGTTTATGTATCTGTAGATGAACTGCGTTGTTTTCACTGTGGACTAAAAGGTCATATCCGTAAACGTTGTCCTAACTATCATGATCATAGATGTCAGAAAACAACGATATGACACTGAAAATGTTCAAAAAGACAATAATTGTGTGGATGAAAACTCAGGTTTAATGGATGTTGTCGAAAATGAAGCAAATGCAAATGAAGGTGTTAATCAGCATATCAATACCACAGAAATTAACACCTCAACTTCAAGTAACGCCTCAACGTCAACTCGCTTTGTCGAAAACATTGAGGCACAATCAGAGTCCGCTCACAAAGTCACATCTGTTGATGAAAATTCTGTTGATCAAAGACCTCTCACCAGTAAAAACAGTCAACCCACTGACGCTCAAGAGAAAGAAAAAGGTGTTAACTCTGCTGCAAACGTTAACGTCCATGCCGATGAAGACAGGGTACGAACCCCTGCTTCGCCTTCGTATTCTCCGCTCCCCTCTACTCCCGTTTTATCATTCGACCCCCCTTCTTCGTCATCATCTTCACTTATTGAGTCTCAATCACTTGAGTTTCCTGAGACTCCTTTTTCAGATATCAATGTTAATGAGTCTCAGGATTTGTTTATTTCTCAGTCACAGTCTCCAAGAAAAGCTTCTCAAAATCAGCTTATTTGGTCAGGAGTGAAAACATCAAACTCCTTTGATGTTCTCAGCGAAATGTCTGATCATGACAATGAGTCTGTTGCGTCTGAAATTTCTGACTTATTCAGAATTTCAAGAAAAGCTACAAATCAAGCCGTCTAATTTGCTTGAGTTTTTAGAAGACATTAAAGGCTCTAAAAATATGATAGAAAAATGTAAAGATTACTGCTCAGATTTTAAGGTTCTCATAAAGTCATTTGCTAACTTACGCAGGTCAGATATTGTCACTAGTCCAACAAAAAGTTCGTATCCATAAACTTGTGGCAAAGTTACAACAACATGTTAGACAATGTAAAAGCTTGGCTATTACGAAACATGGGAAGTAAAATCGTTCTTGTTTTTGCTTGTCTAGTGATGGCAAGTTTCATTTCTTGGAACGTAAATGGTTGCCATGATTCTTTGAAACGGTATAACATTTTGTCTTCGTTGAAGTCCAATCATTTTGCTGATTTTTATTTTTTACAAGAAACCCATTCTACAGTGGCTAATCAGGCGCAGTGGCAAGTAGTTTGGCGCGCGCCTATTTATTTCTCACATGGTACTAGTAATTCAGCTGGGGTTGCAGTGCTGTTTCCACGAAACAAAAATATTGATGTTGTTTCTGTAAAAAGTGTCGTCCAGGGTCGTCTACTTCATTTGCATATTAAAATGGATGACACTTCCTTTCATTTGCTTAATATTTATGCTCCTTCAAGTGGAGATGATCGTTGTATTTTCTTTGAAAGTCTTCGTAAATTTCTCCTTGATTTTGATCTTGATAATGAAAATATTGTCATAGGGGGCGATTTTAATTGTACTCTTGTTCCTGATTTAGATAGGTCGTCTCATATGAACCACATTTAAAGTCTTCGCAAGTTTTTTCTTCTCTTGTTCATCGCTGTAAGCTTTCTGATGCCTGGCGTTATTTTCATAAGCAGGCTCAAAATTTACGTGGCAGAGAGGAGAGCAAAAAAGTCGCATTGATACTTTCTTCATCAACAAGAGGTTGACTTCGAAAATTAAATCTGTGTCTATTGACTCTCCTACTGATTTATCTGATCACTCTCTTGTTTCTCGTTTTAACTATGAATTCGAGTGTCAACAAAAATCCAGTTTGGTGTCTCAATACCAGTCTTCTTAACGATGAAAATTACTGTACTTTAATTAAGGAATTCTGGGAAGGTTGGCGTAATGAGAAGGATAGGTTTTCTTCTCTTCAGTCTTGGTGGGATATAGGAAAACAAAAGATTAAAGAATTGAGTCAGCAGTACAGCGCTGAACGAGTTCATCACTTTAAACGTTCAAAACAAAAGCTTATTGAGGAAATTCGTACTTTGGAAACATTGATCATACTCAGCCTTCTCTGGAAACAAGATATCATCAGCAAAAAGACCTGTTAGACAGTTTTCAGAAACTTGATACCAGAGGTGCACTTATTCGTTCTCGTTTTCAACAGCTCAATGATTCTGATACTAATTCACAGTTTTTCTTTCTCTTGAAAAATACAAAGGCTGTCGTAAATCCATTACTCATCTCCAACGTGAAGATCATACAATTACTGAAAATCAGAGAGAAATTCGTCAACTTACTCGCCAGTTTTATCAAAACTTGTTTACTGCTGAGCCTGTTTCGCCCGAAGCACAAAATACTTTGCTTCATGATCTCCCTCAATTACCTGCTGACAAAGTTACGCAACTGATGAACCCATTAGTCTTGACGAGTACACCTTTGCACTCAAGAACATTGCGAATGGTAAAACACCTGGTGTTGATGGCATTCCTTGTGAATTTATAAAAAATTCTGGTCTCTATTGGGGAACGATTTTCACCAGGTTTTTCAAAAGTCAATTTCCGATGGCCTTCTTCCAACGTCCTTTCGTAGAGCTGTTATCACACTCCTTCCGAAACAAGGTGATAACTCCCTTCTTAAGAACTGGAGACCTATCAGTTTGCTTTGCTCTGATTATAAAATTTTCACTAAAGCTTTATCGCTTTGCTTAAAGCAAGTTTTACAAGAATCATTCATGTAGATCAAAGTTATACTGTTCCAGGCAGACAGATTTTTGACAATATTCATTTAATTAGGGATTGCATTCATTTCATAATGACATGAATCTTCCTCTTGGTATTCTTTCTTTAGATCAGGAAAAGCTTTTGATCGTGTCAGTCATCATTATCTTTTTCAAACTCTGCATGCGTTCGTTTTGGTGAAAATTTCATCAATTTTATTAAACTTCTGTATACTCAAACTGATAGTCTTGTTCGTGTTAACAGTTCCCTTACTGCTCCAGTTCAGTTTTCACGTGGTATAAGGCAAGGTTGCTCATTATCGGGGCAGCTGTATGCAATTGTTATTGAACCTCTTTTACACAGAATAAGACAAGACGACAGTATTCAAGGTGTTATGATTCCAAATTCAAGTGATCGTAAATGTAAACTTTCAGCTTATGCTGATGACGTTAATACTCTTGTAACTTGTGATACTGATTTTTGAGGTTTAAATATTGGTTTTCTGTCTATGAGCATGCCAGTAATGCAAAAATTAACTATCGTAAGTCCCAAGGTCTTTGGGTCGGCTCATGGCGTGGGCGTGCTGATCATCCGCTTGAAATTCTTTGGAATAGTATTGGTCTCAAAGTCCTTGGTACTTATTTGGGTAACAGTAACGAATATTTTTCAAAAAACTGGAGTGAGTGTGTTACAAAGATTGACAATAAGTTATCTTGGTGGAATAGATATGCTCCTGCTATGTCATTCCAAGGCCGTGTTATCGTTATTAATCAACTTGCTGCAACTAAACTCTTTCACCGTTTAATTTGCCTCTGTCCTCCTGCTTTTATCATTGATGAAATTCAGCACAAATTTCTTGATTTCTTCTGGCAAGGAAAACATTGGTTGCCAAGTCGTACAGTTTTTGCTCCATTGAAGTTAGGAGGGCAAAATCTCATTGATCTCTCTTCACGTGTGAAAGCTTTCAGGCTAAATTATCTTCAAAGATACTTGTATTCAGGTCTGGATCACCCTTCTTTTTTTTTGCTGATTTTTATTTTCGGAATGTTGGTAATCTCAAGTACACCTCTCAACTTTTTACAGTGAATTTTCAGTCTGTTCCAGATTATCTTCCTAATTTTTATCTTGAGCTTTTGAGAGTCTGGAAGTCATGTATTTTCCTGAGAAAAGGTGGACCCCTTTCAATCAAAGATATCTTCCATGAAGCTCTTTTTTTCAACGATTGTGTTAGTTTTACTAATCCTCTTGATAGTACTCTTGTTAATCACTTTATCAGTGCTGGCATTACAAAAGTTGGAGATCTTTTTGACCCTTTCCAAAAATCTTGGCGCTCCCCAAGCCACTTTAAAAACATTGTTTCTATTCATTCGGATAGAATTTTAACAAATACTGTCAAGACGTTGATCGACTCTATTCCCTGTGATTGGAAAAACAAAATCCAAAGTTATTTTGAAGAGGAAGTTGATTTGGATGACGTTCATTCTTGTCATCGTCCTTCGTACTCTTTCGAACTTATTTGTAAAGGCACTGATGACCATATTATTTTGAATTGTCCCTTGTATAAATTTGAAAAGGGTAGCATATATAAATTCTTGATTATGTCCAATTTTCATAGGAACAATAAACGTCAAGATACAGTTTGGAGAGATCTGCTTTCACTTTCTGAAAATATCAAACCTTTGTTCACTTCTTGTTATCTCAGTCCAATTCCAAAAAAGAAGGAGATCTTCAATGGCGTCTTCTCCACGGTGCGTACGCAACTGGCTCGTTTATGTTCCATTCTGGGTATAGCTCATCCTCTGATTGTATTTTCTGTAGTGCCAGAGATGACTCTTACACATATTTTTAGAATGCCCTCGTCTTTCTCCTTTGTTCATTCTCCTTCGTAGACTCTGTCACCGTTTTCTAGGTCAGGAATGCAAGATTTTATACTGGTGGTTTGTTTTGGGCCCACCCTTTGATAAATCGTACATGGACAAGAATACTTTTGCGCTTTTAAATTTTCTTTTTACGACAGCTAAAATTGCAATTCATGTGACAAGACGAAATGCAATTAATGGTCATGATCCCTCAATCAGTAATATGCTTGTTTCTGTTTTAAAAGGCGAGTTTGTGCTCGCATTTTAGAAGAATATAATTACTTCACACTCAATTCAAACATAAGTGCTTTCAAAAACATTTGGTGTATTAATGACGTCATTGTTTCTGTAGACATTGATGGAACATTTACTATTGATTCAATTTTGTTGTAAAGAAAATGCTTTCACCTCTAAGCACACTTTCCCTTTGCCAAATCCTATCTCGTCCTGGGCACCGTACTCCTCACGGAATGGAAGGGGGTAGTCAGTTGGGAGGATTCTTCGTTGGCATGTACATGCAAACGAAAAGTTTTCTCAATATACCCCTTCTCATTGGCGGTTAGGTGGCTTTTTTCTGCAAGATGTAAGGTGTTTACTGTCCCAATTCCTTGCAAATTTCTGTCGCTTTTTCTTGTTTCGGATGTTTCTTTACTTTCTCCTATTCAGTGGAGATTTTTCATGCACCTCGCATCTTGCCTTTTGTCATTAACAAAATTGTGCTTTTTTTCAGATTTAATTGGTTTCCTTCCCCATGTTGCAAGTGATATAGCTACCTGTTTGCCTTTTCACCAGTTCTCTCCGTCTCGCTCCAGCAGCAGTATCATAGCCATTTTGCAGTTTTTTGCTGATTTTTTACAGTCCAATTTTGTTTAGTATTTTCAGTAATTGACCATCATTTGCTATAAAGCATTTGTCAGATTTCATTTTTGCTTTTTGTCTCAAAATTTGAATTGTTTTGATTTGTACTTGTCTGTACAGGAGACTATTTTTAGTAATAAACGTTTATTTGAAAAATCAAAAAATCTTTCCTTCTTTGTATGCCGCCTCCATTACCATTTTCAGGTTCTTTTTAACGCTGTAGTCGATTTGGCAAAGGTCCGCAGAAACAAATATATCAGAGCCAGTAAGAGCAGTTTTCTTCATAGCAAGGATCTTGTTTCTTTGTACCCTCAGGGGAAACTTTACAAGGATGTGGCGCGGACCCTTTGCTTTCGGAGAAACACGACGAGGAACTCGATGTGCATTGTCAATTGTGA
The DNA here is from genome assembly GCF_041260155.1 of Ptychodera flava. Lineage (NCBI taxonomy): Eukaryota > Metazoa > Hemichordata > Enteropneusta > Ptychoderidae > Ptychodera > Ptychodera flava. Next base: position 9,488,096 of record NC_091935.1, read on the forward strand.
CATCCGCCATCTTGAATTTCTCGCTCACAATGTCTTTGATAAGTTCGACACAATTTTCGTTTTCTGATTCTGAGATACCTCCGAAGCGAAGATTGTAGCTTCTGGAAAATCGTTCTTGGTCTAAACACGATTCACTTAAGTCACTTAACTGCTGTTTAGCCTTTACTAGGTCTCCACAGACATCATGTAGTTGTGCTTCCAAGTTCCGGCATTTACCTCTAAGAGCGTCCACTTCGTCACTGGAGTATTGAATCGTCTTTTCAAATTCGTCACAGCGGGATTCAACCACAGACACTCGTTCAAAAAGTTGCTTCTGCTCTGCAAGAATCGTGTCAGTGGTATTGGAGATTCCATTTACCTTTATACAGTGTTTTTGCTTTATTTGCATGAGGGCGCCATATTATCTTGCTCAATATTGCACATGCAGTCCCAGTGGACAGTTTATTACACTTGTATAAACACCCCTCAATGAGTACGTTTCCACAAACTTGTTTTAGTTTGCATTGGAAGTAAAATCACAAAAATAATGCTAAAAGATACAGCCATTTGGCCTTTAAAGCCCCCTCTATCCCCCCCGAATTTTCAAATCTCCACCCTGAATTTTTCCAGCCTCCCCCTCACCAGTATTTGTGAATACAGCCTAACACTCCCTTGACTAGTTGCGTGAAATGCTTACTTCCTTTCCCTTGGTCGACCTTTTTCTATTTCTGCGAAGCAGAGATTGACTAGATCGACGGTGGAGAAATGAAGTATTACAGTCACAAGATCGAGCGCTCTTACTCAAACTACCTCTTTCCCCAGAATTCGATCACAACACATGATAACCAACAAGAAGTGAACTATAAGTTTAGTAAGCAGACCGACTCACTGGGATAAAAAAATTAAATATAAAAATTTCCCGCCGTCCACCCCCGCCACTTTTAGAAGACAGTCATGACAAGAAGTTAAGATAACTGCCAGTTGGTAGTCGTTTGAGACAGGTCTTGCAAAGCAAATAAACCTTACCAAGCTGTGACTAGACAGTTTGATTTTCCACGTCTTCTCGTCGAAGATTATCATTTACAGTGAAATAAACTGTCCCGGATTGTAAAATCCATATTTAGGCCTACATCCACAAAGTCATGTCACAGTGACTCAGTCTTAAACTTGATTTACATAATATCGAGGATTATCATACATGCTATGCCTGTATCGTCATTCTCCTATTGTTAAGACGGTACTGATATGAACCCGTATTTTAACTAGTGAAAATACGAATTATATTTTCACTGTTACCGAACTACTTACAGCAACGCGTATGCGTGACCTTCGCTGGTATGCGTGACCTTCGTATGTACGTTCATATGTAAAACATCTGAGCGAATAAGACTTCGGTCCCCGCGCCCGTTTGACAGTGCATCATGATAGAACCGCTATACGACAAGTTTCCTGTTGACGAGTTTAAGTATCTAGATGGTGAATTGCATCGTTTAAAACCATAAATGAGCCACAAAAATCCAACCGCACTGAAAATACTCGCGACAGACAAGGTGCACATATTAATAATTTGTACCTGTCAATGAGATTCCCACCCAGGACTTGATCGTGTCCGGTGCGGGTTTCGGATACAATGTAAGATACTAGGGAAAGTCAAACTTTCGTTTAGGTTCTTCAAAGAAGTATGGTTCTATTTAGGCAAGCCAGTAACGGAAATATGCGAGCAGACGATGTAAATACCTTTGAAATGTTTTATTCGTACAGCAACAAAATCACGATCGACGCTGCAGCTTACAATGTACTCACTTCACGTTTTCCCTAAACCGCTCACAAATTCCTTTCTAAGATGGTAAATTCGGCATATTTGACGTCTGAGGACATGTATAATCCCTGGAGATAAACTGACTAGTACGGCTATTATTAGTAAATCCACTGAGCAGTCATAGATGTAGCAGAGCTGCTTGCTCTAACTCCGTCATCTGTTCATACTCGATCGAGTTTTGAAATCGAACGCTGGCGCGGCGCGACTCTGATCCGATTTTGGCGGTAATTACGTTGGTCCTGATTACATCATATTTAGACCCAGTAAGTGTCGCTGCACCAAACAGGTAAAACAAGAGAGCTGAGTGAACAGATCACTCTGATCATGGAGGTAGTAGGAGCCATGCTCTGATGTAATGTTAATGTGGTTATCAATGATTTTCATATTTTTTAAATTTCTCAAAAGTGTTAGGTGCCAGATAGTTGAATGTTGCAACAATACAAATTACTCATAACAACAAGTGTGTAACGTAAAAAGAAAAGCAGATGAGATTACATTTGTAGATTAAATCGGCATTACTAGATTAAATCGGCATTACTTCACCATCCAATTATCCCAAATTAGTTCCAATCGTGTTCCTTGTAACGGGGAGTGAAATAAATAAAGAGTCAAGAGGCTAGGTTAGGTTATATAATAATTGAGTTTATTAACTCCGATCAGTCAGAGCATGAAGAAAAGGAGAGGAACTGATAGAGAATACAGTGAGAAAAACTCACTACGTCTGGGCCGCCTGGGCCTGTTCATGTGTAGATTGGATTGCTCTTGTTGACAAGTCACTCTGGCTCAGAATGGAATTCAGATGGTAAACGATGTTAGTCCATTTTGTAAGTACAGACACCGTGTTCACCGTGTCACGAGATGGATGCTTTCAACGTGCCATGGGGAGAAGAACAAGAACTTCAAGTTGACATACAAAACAAAATAGTGTTAAGAATCATCTCAATATCTGTAGTTTCATAGGTAGTTGTAAAGGATTCGGTAGTTTATCATTTAACTTGTCACATGCGTATACTTTCATGTTACGGTACTAGTAGTTCGCGTCTCGAAAACGAAACAAGCTTTCATCAAGCAAACTTTAACCCTTTCACCCCCAGTTCCCTGTATACAGGTCCAACTTGACCATAGAAAACAATGGAGTTGGGACAAACCATGGTGGTGAAAGGGTTAAATAATGCTTTTTCAAAATCAAGAATCAGGGGTCACCGCACACACTTTGGTTCTAGAAAAAGAAATTACCCGATATTTACCGATAATTTAAATTCAAAAAGGCCGCTACCTGTGCTATCTCTCCGGGGGAAATAAAATTCCTGATTTATACAAATCTAAGCCGGTGAAAGCTTTTTCATTACTCCATAAGCTTCAAAATGACCCCCAAAAGTGGTAGGCCGAAACAATATTGTAAAGTCCCCGAGGAGCATTCTACCGTAGGGCGATTTTTTTGTACTTGAATGATTAAAGTTCTTACTGTCACATGACCATGATGACTGCTTTAGGGATGCATTGGATGTACAGTTATAGTTTGTGGCGTATTATCATCTCAGGAGTGAATGGAGAGGATATGCTAACAATTGGCACATAAAGAATTATACGATTAAAAATAGCGCCAATGTCGAAGCACGACTGACGGTGATTGAAGGTGCATTCATGGTGTTGAGTTTAAATTGATTTGCGGGATTTCAAATTGGAAATATTTGCGCCAGCTTTTGAAAGCCATTAATGCACTGCTATCCAAATTCAATCAACCGAGTCGACGTGAAAACTGATTAAGCTTCAGTTTTCCATCCTTGCTATCAACTGGTTACTGGTGTAGCTACTGACTTGAGACCTTGGTAAAGGTTGTGATGAAACCAGGCAATATATTTTGAGTTTCTTGTCGGCATCAATCAGTAACATATATTATATGTCGTGCCGTTTTTGTGAAGACCTTTTGTAGAGGGGCTGGGATATGGGCAAGCAGTGACATATAAAGCACAAAATGTCTGTCATGGAAGTCAATGTTTTTTTGTAAACAAAAACCAGAGAAAACTGTGAAATATTTTTAGGAATGTTGAGTGGCAAAAATACAAGAAAGCAAGAACCATTTCATATCAATGAATAATACTGGAAGTAAATTGTAAAATGAAAGTTGATGATACAGTTGTGTATGAGTTGTTGAAATTATTTTATCCTTGGCTTTGGTGGGTGATGCAGGTTTGTGCTATTTCTTGTTTTACTTTGTTGATGGCAATTGCATGGATGGGATATTGTGGCATAAGTTGAGACTCACAACTTCATACCAATTCCCTTGCCAGAAATACGACAGTTCTAATGTAACTAGATATAACTAATCCTATATGATCTAGTGCTCTACTGCAGTGTTTTATTTCAGTAATTCAATGTACAGGTTTTTGTTGTCAAGCAAACATAGTCCTACATTTTCATGTACGTTGCTATGTTGCAACAATGCAGCCCTACTCACTAGCGAAGTGAGGAACGGGCCGAGGCCATCATTGGTGCGGCACAAAAAAGCAGAGGTCTCTGAGTCTACACCTTAGCAACCTACAATCGATCGATGTCTACCGGCCTCAACCGGTCCAAATTCCAACACTCAAGTACCAAGGTGACCGATCTTATTTTTAAACACAAAGTCTCCGGAAATAAAACCGCACGAACATGTCCCATCTTGGATATCTTTTTCACTATAAATGTTTCATACATTACGAAAAGCCTTTCAAAGTACTATAGAACCATGACGATTTGTCTGATCGATGATCAAGACCAAGTTGCAAGTATCTTAAATCTAATACTTCCGCTAATGTGCAGTGGGGTTTTATCCCTTGTCGATCGTATCCCCGCGCATGTGCGAACAATCCAGCTATAGCTATATCTGCCGGCAAATCATGTGTGAGGATAAGATCGGCAGGGGATGAAAACGGTACTGCACCAGTGACACGACCTAAACTGACAAAAATACACAAAATAATCATCAAAATATCTATAATTTTGCTTAGATTCATCGGATCAACTTGATTTGAATAAATCCCAATACCTCGAGCTTGTAAGACACGATAAATGAAACCATCGCGAAAATGAATTAATGTTCATGACCATAATTATTTTTCGCGATGGTTTCATTTAGTTTGTCTATAGACCCTCGAGGTCTATGGTTTGTCTGAAACCGGGGTCGAATATATACATGGTCTCCCATTCATTCAGTATCTTTCAACATGTCAAACAATATTAGTAGTGTCTCGTATCAAACAAGGTTCATGAAAAATGGTCGACTGTGTCCCTTTTAACTGTTTACAGACACATTTTTGTTCTCTACCCCCTCCATCTGGCTACTCTACAGACACTCAATGCTTATAGCACCAGTGACTTTGTCAGTTGTACTAAAAATTTATGCATGCATGAAATATTATTTCTAACTACATAATTTATCCAGAATGAAACTAAAATGTTGCAATAAAGGTAACATCGGGAAAATACTTCGAGAAAGGTTAACAATACTACAGAGGTTTTTTTTCAATAAGCTGCACACCTCCAAAATGGCCGCCAGCAAAAAGTTGGTTGATGACCGAAAAAAAACAAGTGCAAAGCTTATGTTGCTTCACCCACTACATGGGTGTGTTCTTCTCGGTTTCGCTCAAAAACCTCGAGTCGATTTCGTGTATAGCCAGTCCAATCGTCTGACATGTCTGTCATCTGTAAACGAAACAAATCTGACTTACTTTTCACAATCGTTTCTTGTAGAATGATTTCCCGCCAACCTTTTATATATCCAAAGCCATTTCTACCACAAGAAACAACTCAGCACGTCATCTCGATCGAACCTATTGATCTTTTTTCGGCAAAACTTCACTTCCAAATATTTTTTTAAAAATCAGTTAAACATTTAGCAGATCAACTCTCTCCCATATGTTCATATTTCTCACACTCTAACCAATAAATGGTGACTGTAACAGCACTGGCAGTGTATTGACTATGGGTCTCCAACATTTGAACGTGACCTGTGAACTTTGACCTTGATTGTTGTGTAATGATGAGAAAGAGGATATGTTACATTAAAATATTGCTCAACATTTTATATATTCCCAAGACTGATTGTACAGATTTGTATAAAAACGTGCAGAATCTTCAAACAAGAGAAAATGGAACCATAAATATCCTACTGTAACGAGTGTGCGTCCATTTACATGACACTACACGTATTGTACGGCCAGAGTAAATAAATTATTTGTTTTGCGTCCACGCGGCGTAGGTTTTCAGAGTGTTTTAAAATAAACTTTTCTTGCAGAAGCCATTGTAGACGATACCTGTGGCAAAATCAAGCCGTAACTTATAAATTGCAACCACAGCAGTCACACTACAACCACTGAACTAAAATTGTATCCTTTGGAGGTACGTAGTTTTTGTGTTAGTTTGTGTCCTATGTGTTTTAACCACATACCCGCCTATTATTTTGAATGAATGCAAAATAAAGAATGCACTTACTCTGGCCTTATGTGACATTCTAATTGTACTTGAAAAACAACGCGACCGATTCTTCCCCAACAAGCTGTCCTCGAAAGATTAATAGGTTAGGACACTCTGCCAACTTACCTGGATGTCGGTAAAGCCAGTACGTCGAAGTTCATGTCGATAATTGTCCCACGACAGCAGATAAGGGCAATAAAGGTGTCTCTGAAGTAACTCTTCTTCGTCTTTGTTAAATGGGTGCTTTACGAAGTAATCTTCGGCGTACCTGGAAGAAAGCTGACGGAAGGTTATTCAGTCGGATCACAGTAAAAATGTGTTTTCTCCACCACAACTCCAATATATATAAACTTAACAACTGTACCTAACTATCGATGTACAACTTGTCAACCTTGTTGACAACTTAATTACAGTCTGTACAAGAATATTCACTTGTCATAAGGACAAGGTCTGCATATTTCACACCATACGATAGATATGTTTGCACGGCTAATATCTTATGTTTAAACATACTATAGGAAAGAGGATAAGGCAATGTATTTGTAGTTTGCGACAAGACAAACTATATCAAAGTTACTGTTTTTCATAAACGGCGACATCGGTCTCAAAAGGTTTTAGCCTCTTCTTTAATACGACTCTACAATTCTCGAGTGGATGCTTTGCAAGCGGCAAGAAGATTACGTTTTTCTTGTATTAAAAGTATGAGAATTTCTTTCAAAAGACAAGACATCATAATCAGACATCACCTAATGGAAACTTAGAATGGGTTTATACTCAAGAGGTTATTCAAAGATTAGGCCACATTGACAATCTCACATTCCGGGTGTGAGCCTTGGATGACCCATCGTCCACTCGCACGGGTCCGTTACTTTCCCCAACTACCTGTTTTATACTATGTACACTACTATCTGTTTTCGGGAAGCATCCAGCTTGCCGGGATAAGAGACCTTGGCAAGCGAGGTTGTGGATGACCCAGCTGACTGGGGGACACTGGTTTCACTACATAGTGCAGTGGCTCGTGGTTTTACAGCACATATTGCTTTGAATATTCAGCGTTACAGAAGCTGCCTGAATTTTGAGTCGGGTTCATTTCGGGTTCGCGCCCACCACAGTAACTGTGACCGTGACTATTAAAGGAAAATCGAAGTTTAAGCGATTATTGCACAACGACTGGTAACTTATATCTAACACACGGGGTTCCTGATAATGTACTCGTATTTACAACTCTCTCCGTACCGCTTTCACTCTTTGTGGAGTGCTCGTACATCTGGTCGATAGCCCTCTCTGTGTGTATGGCCGAAAGATTCAGCCGCGTGCGGGCGCGCCACGACCTCCGACAAGTTTTTTTGAAAAAGATAAATTTATTTTCACATTATCACAAATAAAACAAATCTACAATACCGTAAATGCATTAAAATTACAATGCGTCTTGTCTGAAAAAAACCCAAATAATTAGCTGTTTAATTACAAAGATCATCATATGAATGCATTCAGGATGCATTCTTCTCCTTCAAGTCTTACAAGGCTTAGAAACTTTGTGATAAAATCCTCAGTTTTGTTCATCATCTTATAAGTGAAATACAATGTATTCATCCATGAGGAGAGATAACATTTCAATTGCATGACATAGGATTGAAGGGAAACTTTAATTCCATCAAGAGTAACCGAATTTCGAATATTCCACCGACAAGTTGGTAGGGTGAGGGGTCGAAGAGCGCCCGCATACGGCGGGTAAACATACGGCGGGTGAGTAAATTTGCGACGGGCCGAGGCCGAAGTGTACACTGCAGCAAACATTTAATTCAATAATTTAAACCCGGCTGCGATGTGAACATTCAACTACAGGAACAAATTCAAGCAAAAATTTTCTTTACGTCCCGGTGAAGTATGCAGTTTGAAATTAGATGTAACGAAATTATTCTGGTGTGTATTCCTTGTAAGCGTGTACTGAGGTTTTTAATTTCCACGTATTTCAACATAAATGCCAGTTCAATCTTAAAGGACATCAAATGGATTGAAAGAGTGCACAAAAAGGATGGAAAAAGTGCCAAAAGGTATCGACCGTGGCTCTTCGGTCTTGTCTCTGTAGTAGTTTCGGACAGAAACAACGCAAGCGCGCGAGAAATCATTATTTGAACGTCACTGTTTTCTTAGTGGCCGAGATGTTGCTTAGACATTCAAAGTTTGACTGCGGTCACTGGACCCGAAATCGGTAGTAGAAGGAAATTAATTATGACAACGCTCCGTTCGTTGTGCCCCTTTCTAAAGTTGGGATGGTAATAAGCTGGGACTAGGTTTAGACGTTGCGAAGTTGTATGTTATGTAGTTTTCGAAATATCAAGACTTACAGCGTTCCTCCTGGTTTTAAGGCTTTGTAACAACTATCATAGACGCCCTTCTTGTCGGCGATGTGTAGAAATACCAGCCACCTGAATAAAAAGTCGTATTTATCTGCTCCTGAGGATAAAAATGGGTTTTTTAAAAGATAAATAGCAAGACTGGAATAAAATAGGCCCATCTTGCGAAACAGGGGCAACACATACACAAAATCAGTCTTCCAAGGCACACTAAAGAACAAAAAGAAAAGCTGACTTAAAATATACATCAACTTGAATTAAAAATATAACCATGAAAGAAAAATAAAATGAAAAACGTGTCTATGTATGTCAGAATTTACAACAAAAAATGAAGTTGTTACTCTTATGTCAGTATCAGAACCCAACTTACACTTTTCTGACTTTTTATACATTGTTACCATAACACGATTGGAACTAATTTGGGATAATTGGATTTTCATATTTTCAAATTTCTCAAAAGTGTTAGGTGCCGTATAGCTGAATGTTGTAATATTGTAAATTACTCATAAAAACAAGTGTGTAACGTAAAAATAAAAGCTGATGAGATTAAATTTGTAGATGAAATCGACATTACTTCACCATCCAGTTATTCCAAATTAGTTCCAATCTTGTTCCATGTACCCAATGCATGATCTGAGTTGAACAGATTGATTGAAGTTACCATATCAGAATGACCCTGTCGGTTTTATGTTCTCGTATTCGGTCAGCATAGGAAGAAGGACAAGTCCTTCTTATGGCATCTTCACAAATGACACAGACAATTGCACAGTCAATGTTGTACGTAACTTTGCAAAATATGCGTTGCTTTGAATTTGATAGGTTTGAAACTATAGTCTGATAAAGATGTGTGGTGGACGTCTCACGTGGCCATAACATGATGACGAATCAATTCGCAGGGTGAGTGAGCTAAGAACAAAAGTTAGTCGGGCGAAATAAACAACCAAATAAACACAAATATACACAAAACACAAAATCCGGTTTCCGGCGACATGACGCTACAGAAGACTGGTTTATAGATCTGTGAGGACGATTATATTCCTATTTTTTTGCAGCTGGGTATCAAAGCGGCGACATTCGGCGAAAGCACGTGCTATATTTTAAAAAAGAAAACCAAATATATGCTAATTGGGAACCTTTTGTGTAAGGTTATAACATAGACAAACCTAAAAAGATTGTAGTCATCACTACTGCTTTTCTGACCGCGCTGAAAATCTACCAAACGTTTGTAGTCTGACTGGCCGTAATGTTTCGCGTTTCTTGTTGAAAAGGCTGCTTTTCCATTGAGATTCGTTGAGGAGACATATTCAACCTCTCACCTGCATCAGTGGAGAGAAAATCTCCGCAACGATGTGTGATATAGCTGTCTAGGCCACACCGAGAGGTCAAGTCACTGGCGGCGCGTGGTGCAGCTCTTCTTGCAGTTCTATGGCGGTCACGTGACATTTGGTACGGTTGGCAAGGTAGCGAGCTGGTCCTCCGAATCCGGATCCCACATCCAGAATCTTGTGCTGTGCTCTGAGTGAAACCACAATAATGATTATTGGCCAGTTTCATTTTCGTTGACGTCATCATGTTAAATACCTACCATAAAGCTGTGCGGTTTTCAGTTGCACGAACAACAGCAATCACTTTCACTGACTCACTATTGAACCAGTGGGAAGGGTCGATCTCCGGATTTCCATTTCAGATATTTATGGACATAAAGTTAGAAGCAAACCCCTTTGAATGCGGGCAATTTATTAGATCTGAGTACTCCATATGCAAAATATGGATTTTACGTTCAGTAAAGCGCATTTATCTGTAACGTTGTACGCGATCTTCATTCATTTTATAAGGTTGCCCTCACAATCCATCAGGCTCTTCCTGTAGACAAAGGGATGATTGGATAATTGTTGACTTCTACAAATGCTCTTGTGTTGTTAATTCATGGGCAGAATACAAAAGAATATACAAAACACACTAAAGAATATACAAAACACACTAAACGCAAACAATTAAGATATGAATAATGTGTGGAGTTGCTTTCTTTATTACATAGATAAATATTTAAGGGCTAATTCCTCAATTGCAACGACAAAATAGATTTATTACATTTATGGTTGACAAGTATTACATTTATGGGTGATTTGTTTATTACTTTTATGGTTACCATTTATTACAATTGTGGTTGGTGTTTTTATTACATTTATGGTTGATTTTTGTTACATTTATGGGTGATATTACATTTATGGGTGCATTTTATTACAATTATGGTTGATGTTACATTTGTGGAGATTATTACATTTGTGGAGGTTACAGGGATCTGCGAAGCATCTTGTACTGTAATAAAAATTAAATGACATTCTCTCTTTTTTTTTAGCTCCGCTGTCAGCGACGCGGAGCTTATCAAATAGGTTGATTTTCCGTCGTCGTTCGTCGTCGTCCGTCGTCGTCGTCGTCGTCGTCCGTCGTCGTCGTCCGTCGTCGTCCGTCAACAATTGCCTTCTCCTCTGAAACCACAAGTCCAATTGCTTTGAAATTTTATATGCAGCTCACTTGGGGTAACCTCACTTAAGTTTGTTCAAATCGTAGTGAAATTTGCATATTTGTATTTTTGGGGCATTTTTTGGTGTTTTTGGTAAAAAAATCTTCTTCTCTGAAACCGCTTGTCTGATTGCTTTTAAATTTGATATGCAGTTTACTTAGGGTGACTTCAGTCAGATTTATTCAAATTGTGGTGAAATTTGCATATTTGTATTTTTAAGGCAATTTTTGTCATTTTTGTAAAATTATCTTTAAAAATCTTCTCCTCAAAACTACCAGTCAGATAGCTTTGATATTTGGTACATTTGTCCCTAGAGATGATCTTTTTCAGATTTGTTCAAATTGTGCAGAAATATGCAAATTTGCATTTTTAAGGCAATTTTTGCCATTTTTGGTCAAAAAATGTATTTCTCAAAAAGTACTGGTCTGATAGTTTTGAAATTTGGCATACAGGTTTCTATAGATGAACTAAGTAATATATATTGAATTTCTGATGAAATCTGTAATTTTGTATTTTTGGGGCAATTTTTGCCATTTTTGGTCAAAAAATGTGTATTTCCAAAAGTACTCATCTGATAGCTTTGAAACTTGGTATACAGGTTCCTACAGATGAACAAAATGATATTTATTGAAATTATGATGAAATCTGCAATTTTGTATTTTTTGGGCAATTTTTGCCACTTTTGGTCAAAAAATGTGTATTTCCAAAACTACTCATCTGATAGCTTTGCGATTTGGTATACTGGTTTCTACAGATCACCTTAATGATATTTATTGAAATTATGATGAAATCTGCAATTTTGTTATTTTGGGGCAATATTTGCCATTTTTGGTCAAAAAATGTACTGGTCTGATAGCTTTGAAATTTGGTATACAGGTTTCTACAGATGAGCTAAGTAATATATATTGAATTTCTGATGAAATCTGTAATTTTGTATTTTAGGGGCAATTTTTGCCAATTTTTGTCAAAAAATGTGTACCGGTATTTCCAAAACTACTCACCTGATAGCTTTGAAATTTGGTATAGAGGTTTCTATAGATGAACTAAGTAATATTTTTTGAAATTATGATGAAATCTGCAATTTTGAATTTTTGGGTCAATTTTTTCCATTTTTGGTTAAAAAATGTGTTTCTCAAAAAGTACTGTTCAACAGCTTTGAAATTTGGTATATAGGTTTCTATAGATGAACTAAATTTGATCTTTTGAAATTATGATGAAATCTGCAAATTTTATTTTTGGGGGCAATTGTTGCCGTTTTTGGTCAGAAAATTTTATTCTCCAAAAAAATACTCATCAGATAGCTTTGGTTGACATGTTCTTAGGGATGATCCAATGTGATATATTCAAAGTATGATTAGATCTTCAATTGTGTATTTTTGCAGCTATTTTAGCCACTTTTCTCTGGCCACTGCATTGAGCTATCAAAGATTTTCACCTTATTCATCAACATGTGTCAAAAATAGTTATTCTCTACATAAACACAGCGGAGCTATATCGGCCGCTAGGTCGCTTGTTATTTGATTGAAATAAAAGTCATGGAGCGCTTCAAAATGATTCCAGAATTTTTAAAATTATTACTAACATTAGAACCTTTGGATGACATCAAAATGTTATAGGTATTACACAATCTGAAAATATCAAAAAAAATATGTAGAGAATCAAAATATTTTCAGATCCCCATCTCATACCCGATGCAAACCTTTCAAGTCCCCTATACCATAGACGAGTGGTTGTTGTTGTCTGTGCCATGCCTCTACTACACCGAGAATTTTCAAATACCCCTGTATTCCTCCAGTCCCAAGTATTTGAATGCAGCCTAGAATAAATGAATGAAGAGTTATCAAAACCTAACTTAAAACTAATAAACGTCTTTGTTTCGAACAGTCCTTCTTGAACATTTAACGTGAGCTTACCTACGCCACACCAAAGCTGTTGTCGTCAACTTCATCTGTCACGATCCTGCGAAGAACCTCCCCCTCCCCTCGCCCCGCATTTTCCAATTTAAGGTAGTATGTCCTCCAAAATAAAGGACATAAACTTTCGTCGAAATTCTCCTGAGGGATTCTTCAACCATTTGTTTTTAACACCAAGAATAAAAAATCGGGGATTACCGTACTAGAGGAAGAAATTACCCAAGATTTACCGAAATTTGGAATTCAAAATGGCCGCCCTCCCTGTGTTAAGTGTGAGGAGAAAAATAAAACTTTCGAAAAACTAATACGTGGAAATTTTTCTTACACCAAGGGCTTTAAAATGAGCCCCCACAAGTGGTAGATTAGAAAATAATTGTAAAAGTTTGAGAGTCCGGATATCTGTCCCCGAGGCGCATTCTACCTTAAACGTCCCCAGTGGTGACGGTTTTTTAACTTACCGGAAACTGCTTTAACTTTGCAAAGAAATCTAGCCAGGCGCCCGTCTGATTAAAACGGAGTCTGACTAATTCACGATACATATATCAGTACTTCAGAATTCGATAGAATAGAACCGGATTGTTCTATACAGGACTTATTTCTAGAACTCAAAGTAAACTATTATTACATGAGTTGCACATCTTTACACTTTGCTGACATTGGTGTTCTGTGAATTCTATCAACGAAACAGCTTCATTTAGTTGTGACAGGACGCGTGTCAGTACATTAGAGAGGTAACTACATTCTCCTTTTCCCGACAATTTCAAAAACTGGTCTTAATGCAAAGAAAACACAGGGTAGGACAGCCAAGTTGGGGGCGTTCTGTTGCCATGCGTTCCCGTGGATGATATTTTTTCTGTAGGTTTGTCAAAGTGTACATACACGCGCCATGCTCACCGCATGGAGGCGTCCATGTTTGAGAAGGGTAGCGGTTTATTCCTTTTCAAAATTGTGCATCCAGAGTCAGTCAGTAGTTAGTAACATTGGTATCTAGAAAGTCCATGCATTTAGTTTTTGTTTTTATTTGAAAGTTAAATCATGGAAGCAGTGAAGAGAGTTGAAATCGATGTCCCTTTTAGACGTTCTGCTGAGCAAATGATCGATAAACAGTGAATAAATAATGAAAATGAATAAAGCAATCAAAACAATTACAGGGACAGTAGCTGTAACTTTTGATTTTTTCACTGTCTTTGGTTTGTAAGTCGATTGCAAGTTCTGCTCGCCAACAGAGCATCTTATATACGTGTAGAATTTTTACGTGCTTGTTTACATTTGGATTCTCTTTAAGACCAGAATTCACTTGTCAATAATAACAATGCAATTTAATTTACACATGTTCAGGCTGTGTTGACAAGGTGAATACTGTTTATTTCAACATTCTTTGGGAGTAAAAAAAGAAACTGTAGTCTCCAAAAGTTACGGCTACTGACCTTTTAACTACAACGTTTTATCATGCATGCTAAATAATTAAAATGAGTACATGGCACAAGCCTATCCTTCGAGGGCATACCTTCCACTTCGAACCGAAGAATGACCGTACGGAAATAGAGGGCGCTCTAACTTTGAAGCAAACACCTCGCTCGTCCATTCAGTCAGTGGCTTGCGATTCAACGCGCAGTATTAAAGCCAGCTCTTAGCGGAAACAACCTTTCTACTTTACAACACAAACATATATTCGAACAAATGGTTGCTTTCTGTGGACCACAAATGGTTTGTCATAGTCTGACTGGTTTTCATCCGACAGGTCAAAGACATAATCAAGTCCCGTTATGAAGACTCTGTTGTCAGGTTTAATTGTCAATGTCGTGACGGCACTTCTGTATGATTGTGTTACCTGGCATTTAGCATGGTAAACTGATATTCAACGAATTTTAAGCCATGTATCTACAGGCATGGCTTCAACGTTTACTGCGTAGATGCAATATTTGTTTCAATGATCGTATAAGGCTGCGTTCACAAATAACGATTAGGGGGGGGGGCTGGAGGAATCTCGATTGAAATCTTATTTTTTTTCAAATTCCCCCCTAAGTACCCTAAAAAATTTTCAAATGCCCCCCTCTATATGGTCAAATTTTTTCAAGTCCCCCCCAACTATCACAGGCCCGCATATTTGTAAAGGATGTGAGCGCAGAAAAAATAAACATGTATTGCGCCGTTCTGCTCACAGGTGTTCAACACTACCTGTATTAGCACTTTGTATAGTCATATTCCCAAGGCAAGTTCTTTAAATGCATCAGTGAATTTTTTAGATTTATTGGTCTAAAAGCCAACTTGAATTAATCCAACTCTGGCCAGGTCAATTGCTCCTGTTGAAGAGCACACAAAATGCAATCATGAGAGAGTAGGAAAATTGAATTCTGGCTAATTGCCGTATTGCACAGTGACCTACCAAAAATTGTTTCAAAACTACAAGACCTATATGAATTAGATGCTACTCAAAGTTGACAATACCGGAAGGTTAAAATATTTCATCAAATAAATGTTTTAATCTCTGAAATTTTGGGTGTGATAATTGCAAATTTGGTTAAAAAATAAATAATTCCATTTGGTCACATATTTTTTCTTTTAGTCTTTACTATTCAAAGTTTTACTTCTGTATCATTTTATAATAAGAGTGTGAAAATTTAGAAAATCAAGCATGGTGACCCCATCTTTTTTCTTTAATAATTGATTATTCTCGTATGCCAGAATTCAAACATTTCTATGTTTTCTTCCTTGTGTTGCTCTCTGGCCTGATCTTGTGTACAAGTGAGTTTCACTGTCATGAGTGTCATTTGACCAAAACTCTCCTTCAAATACCATGTACATCAGAGTCAGAGCTGTCTCTGTCACTGTTCAGGTATGTAGTGACAGTGACACTGCAGTAGCATGGTTGTATCTGATAGTGACACTACCCATAGGCAAGTTTGATAATTTTGGCAATATTTTTGTTCAGTTTTACAACTGCGTTCTTGTTCTACTCCCTACAGCATGTTGGATTGTCCAGTATTCAGCTTGCTATCACAGCCTATGTATGTGTACCATGCATTTGTATCACTGACAACTGACTGTCAGTCTGGACTCCAATTAAATTATCACCAAATACATATTTATATTTATATATACAGGCTTTGTCTAAAAACTAAATATTGTGTGTTTGAGCATGCTGTAGGGAGATAGCAAGAAACTGTAGTTGTTATATTGCATAGAAATATTGCAGAAATCATTAACAGTTGCAGCTTCTGCCCTGTTACGAGGCTCAAGTTTGTTTTTTACGACAAATAACACGTTAAGATTTTTTCGAGATAAAAGTCATGAAATGTGACAAAATGGTTCTAGATTTTATTAAATTATTACTAACATTACAACATTTTGATGACATAAAAAATGGTATTCATTTTTCATTGAATTACCTACAAAAACTTGGAATTGGAAAATGTAAAACTCAAAAGGGACCCAAAAATTTTCAAGTCCCCCCTACAGGTAGAACAAAATTTTCAAGTCCCCCCTCCACTACCCCAAAAATTTTCGAATCCCCCCCCTGAATTCCTCCAGTCCCCCCTAACCGTTTTTTATGAACGCAGCCTAAGTGGAAATCTGCTCATGGAGTGAGGTTGCGTTGTACAGGAGAGAGAGAGAGAGAGAGAGAGAGAGAGAGAGAGAGAGAGAGAGAGAGAGAGAGAGAGAGAGAGAGAGAGAGAGAGAGAGAGAGAGAGAGAGAGAGAGAGAATGAGAGAGAGAGAGAGAGAGAGAGAGAGAGAGAGAGAGAGAAGGAGAGAGAGAGAGAGAGAGAGAGAGAGAGAGAGAAACACTCCTGATGGGATTTGCTCCCATCAGCGGACATGGGACCTAGTGTGGTCCGCTTGTTGCTCTGCTTTTCTCGGGTGTACGCGGAAGACTGAGCTGCCAAGCATTTCGCTCTAAATTGTAATGTAGTTCAAAATACATAAGAAAAGCACATTTGCGTGTCAAAATTCCTATCTCAAAATCGACTGGTTGGTTGTCACTGGCTCTCCAAATATTGAGGTAATGGGGGAACCTAAGAACATCTTGTCAAATTTTGTTTATGAAAATAATTAATGATTTTCTCAGTCGTTTATAATTCACACCACCGTCCCTCCGTGGAGGGACGGTGTTCACACTAACAAAAATGGGACCCACTATTCTTTCGGTTTTAAAATTGTCCAGGATGGGCGACGCACTTCCCGTAAACTTTGCTTCGTCGTACACGGCGCGCAATGCATATACGTAAATGCCAGATGTAAATGAAAACAGCAGCACGATGCAAAAGCTTTCCAAATTTTATTGTATTTTTTTTTCATCAGAAATCCGATTATACATCTTTTTAGTCAAGAGGGACAACTATGAGCTCGTTTTTGGAATCGTTCGGCCAATGTCGGAGTAACTAGCCAATTCCGAGCTGCGGTCTTGCGTATCGGTGTACACATTAGGCGGCAACGTCATTGTGAGAAGAAAAAGTGATGGTATTTTGATTTTAGCGGGGCATAATTAAGTTTTCATTTTAAAGTGAAGCTTGTTCGAATTGCAATGCGAACTGTCAGAATTTCATCGATGATGCTGATGAGGCAAAAAAAAAAATTGCTGTTCCTATAACATGGAAGGTAGGTCGGCATTTTTCCCCAAAATATTTTTATTTTCAAATATGCATGTTTCAGGGTTCAAGGCGGTCAAACACTGGCCACAACATATCCAGAAATATGTATCATACATATAAAAGGAAAAAAAGCATCCTCTTTTAAGCAAAAATCAAATGCCAAGTAACGAAGGCGTGATTTTACGGGGGTTTTTATCGTTTTTTTCTCTCCCGTGTTTACGTAGCTCTAAAAAGTTTAGGGTCGGCAGGTAAAAAATAGGGTAGGTGGGGTTATCGGAACAGCATAACTTTTTGTTCGGCCTGAGAGGGACAACAGCCGTAACCTTAAATACTATGTACATTTCCGGACTCTCCGCGTCGCACTATGTTTTAATCAACGCAATATGCAATGTTAATTTGTTGACAAATGAAATCTAGTGCGGACTTAAATTCAGTTGTAAACACATGACATCTGACTTAACATACAGGCTGTGGAGGCAAATTTGAAGGCAAGCCTTTCGAAATGATTTCGGGAGGAGACCAAGAAATTGTACTTTACAAATTTGTACCACAAAACTGGAAATGCATAAAAAAGTTACAGCTTCTTGAGATGAAACGTCATGAACTACGATGGTAATTTTAAAAAAATAATCAAGCCTACATACAGGGGAACAGTGTAAATTGCTCCTCATTTCTTATTTATAGCTGATTGTGTAGAATCCAAGTATTTTGACTTCGCCTGACAAACTTTTATAGCGTGTACGATGGCATGTCAGTACATCAGACCGGATGGTTATGTCATCATGCTTTGTCGTAGTTAATTGTGAAGTGAATCTGCTTATTGTTTTGATGCGTCATAGTGTCAGGTTCCAAGACAAGAAATTGACCTTTTTAATCTAACAATCCTCTGGCGGTTAATAAGCTCAGAAACCCCGTAAATTATACATTTTCTTAAAGCCTAGATATAGGGGAACATTTTGGCAACCACAGTGTCACCAATGTTCACATAACTATCACGTGACAGGTAATTTGCATAACCTTTCAAAACCCGGTTTTCCCCATGTTTTGTCTCAATACTTCAAACTGTCTGACTCAAACTTTCTTGAATGCAAGCTGTCACAACGCTCTTGCAAAGTGCTCTTCCAAAATTGTTTAAGAAGGTGTAAAATAATTCTGAGACACTGTTTGGGAGATCCTTATGACAGCTTGCACTCACAAAAATTTCAGCCACATATCTCATTGAAACAAAATATAGGGACAACCGATTTTTGAAAGGTTATGCAAATTACCTGTCACATGATAGTTAAGTAAACAATGGTGACACTATGGTAGCGAAATTGTTTCAGAAAATATATACTGTACGGGGTTTCTGAGCTTATTAACCACCAGAGAATCTTTAGCTTAAGAAGGTCAATTTCTTGTCTTGGAGTCGACATCAGTAGTAAATTAATATCAGTCACTTGGGATCCATCAACTATCTTCCTACCTCTCTTGTCGGCATATCTGACGTGGGAACAGCTCTGAATCTGAATAAATACGTTGAAGGACCAGAATTCTGGTATATCATCAGCGGGAAAAAGAGGGCACAAAGAGGTCAGCTAGTAACACTGGAGGGCTGCCTTAAAGGCATCCACCGTACTAGCATTTACAATATCTTCATCTAGATTGTTCCAAACCAATAGTTCTCGGGAATAAAGAATATTTATAAAGATCTTTATTATTGTGAGGTAACTTGAAACAACGAGTATTCATTGACGCATATCTTTCAACTATGTTATGACAAGTAAAGTCCTTGAATTGTTTTGGTTTGATTGATCTCTTTGGTCTTTCAGGAACAAGGTAAGTGTCAGAACGTATAGCTGGTATAAACCCTCTGCAATTTTGAACAAGAACAAAAGGCGGAGATTTTTCCTTCTATCTTTAAGCAGAGGGATGTGATTTTCCCAAGCAAGTTTGTGATTGTTCCGGGTTCTCTGTCTTTGTAATTATTGGATATAAATCGGACTGCCCTATTTTGTATACGTTCAAGTTTGTCAACGTTCATCTGCTGAAATGGATCCCATATAATTGCTCCATACTCCAATGTAGATCGAACTAGCGATATATATGCATTTTAACGACAGGATAAATTGCAGTGTTTCAGGTTCCTCCTGAGGAAACCAAGCATTGAACTGGCTTTTTTTGATATACTTGTAATGTGAGTATTCCACTTTAGGTCGTCTGATACAATCAGGCCGAGGTATGGATTGTTTTGTACATATTTCAGTATATGACCATTTAGGTTGTAGAAGTAGGAGCTTTTGTTTCGTACACTCAAGATATAACATTTCTTTGCATTAAAGCGCATCCCCAAGATTTAGCCCATTTGTCCAGCTCACTTAAATCATTCTGCAAGATTATACGGTCTTTCTGAGTTTTTATGATTCTATATAACAGGCAATCATCGGCAAATAATCTGACTTGGGATTTTACACAGTCTGGGAGATCGTTTATATGACACAAAAACAATAACGGCCCTAAAACCGTGCCCCGAGGAACACCGTACTTGAATCCACAGTAACACATCTTGAATATTCTCCGCCAACGACAACCCGCATCTGACGTTTGCACAGAAATGTTGACAGCCATTATGCAGTGGACCACGGATACCATAGTGATCTAATTTATGCAACAATTTACGATGAGGGACAGGTCGAAGGCTTTCGAAAAATCCAGTATGGCAATATCTATCTGTTGGCCTTTATCGTACGTTGCAGCTGTTCCGCTAGAGGCTTATAATTACTCTTCCTCGAGATGAGATCATCATGAGTTTTTGAAGTTTTCCTTTAAAGGTTTACTGTCACCCGTTCCAATTTTGCTGCAGTTACCACGGAAAGAGAAAATCTAACCAATCACAGATTTTAAGCGGGTGGCCGTTTTTTAAAAACAGCGCCTCGCATGGGCATTTTGAAAACCAAGAAACGCCCCTTTGACCATATATGGACATATTTAGATTACAGGTGACTGTATGTTTAGTGCAGTATGGCTGTGAAGTAGTGCGCACACAGCGGTCCATACAAGAAGACGCATCGTAGTGGAAACCGCCGAAAGACCACCAATTTTTCACAATTTATCTGTCAATAAATTTACGATGCCATCGGTTTGGATAAATGTGTATTTTCCGCAATGTTGTTTCTTGACGGAGGCAACAGAATTTTGAGCAATTTCTCCTTAAAACAACAATTTACTACAAAACAGTCACATGACCTTACTCCGGCGTGAAGGGAATTACATGTATTATATTAAAAGTCTTACAGAAAATGATTATATGGAGTTTATTTGGCACCGTAAACTAAAACAAACAAACAATCAGAAATTAATGCCAGCGACGTATATTTTCTTTCAGACGGGTTTTCCGCACAATTAGTCAGACGATAGCATACTGTGTAAACAGAAACTGTAATAGTGTGACGTATAATGTGTCCACAAACTGTTGATTGCCGTGCCGTATATTGGCCACGTCACAGTCGCCGAGTAGAACACAAACTGGAGGAGGGTGTCCCAACATGATGCAGCACGCTTGGGTGACGACAAAGGTGCTAACGTCCCCGCCACGCTGTTTATGCGATGCCAACGTGAAAGGCGACAGATGTTCAACACGTGTCCTGCAGGAGACGGATGTCTCACCCGAGAGGAATATACAGTAGTTTATAGATAAGAACGCCTTGCTAAAGAATTATGGGTCTATATGGCCAAAGCAGTCCGCTGGAATATATTGCGGCTTATTCCCATTCTCCATGATGTTCTATCCTCGATACTTTTTTGCGTTTTCCATATGCAGATAAGGAGTCTCTCCCAGAAATATGTATGCTATGCGAAAAACGTCACCGATATCGTTTTCTGTTGTACTCAAGAAAATATAACGAGTTAATAATTAACGACAAAGGGGAATTTGTCAAGATTAATTTACTAGTATGTGTTTCGTCAAATAAGCGTTATGAATTTCTTTGGTAAGCTTATATTTTAATGAAGCAACAAGTCGGATTATTTTACAGTGTATTTTGATTTTTTTCCCATCGAATTAAAAAAACATCTTGACAAAACATACATCAATCATGTTCGAACATGGCTGCCTGGCGTCGGTTTAGAAGCGTTACATCAAACAGCGTTGATATTACATTGACCATGAAGAGACCAAGTTATGTAACTTTGTTCATTAAAGCAGAACTGCAGTGGGTGGAGGGACTGTAGAACAAAGGATTAAATTCTGACTGACCAAAGGCGAAAGCACGCTCATTATTAAAAGGGTACGCATATCTTTAGCATCTCTATGGCCCAACATGAATAACCGACATCCATATGATAATGTGGTGGTGAAATTTAAGGAAATGTTTTAACTTTTGAAAAAACATACAATCTATGCTCTACTGGACCACTTCGTCATATATAACACGTTTTCCTATGCGAGTCGAAATATCGTGTTAAAATTTATCGGTCATCGATATGAGAGCCGTTCGCATTTAAGCTTAGTAGTAAATTTCAAGTAAATTTTTCAAATTCTGAAACACGCTTCATAATAAGGTGATATCCATGTTTTCGTTATATCATCAGATCTCATCTTTAACAGGTTGCTAATGATTATTCATCGACCGAAATTTTGCTCGTGAAAGTATGGTAAATAAGAAAGTCCATGGACACGGTTATGATACGCCTTACTTTGTCCTTGAACATCTTCATGGCAGTTCTTGTAGAATCAGCAGACGTACCACGGATACATGCGCGACGATTCGGTAGAACATTGTAAAAGAAATAAAGACCACGTTTTTATTTAGTTGATGTTTTTGCCTGTGATAGAAAATCTATCTGAAGAAGTACCATGTTCCACATAGTCACATTTTGTAGTGTCATACAGCTAGATAAGTTTATGTTTTGTTCCAACGCAAGCGACGCGCTCGCACTCTTTTGTGTTTCACGTATAATGATATGCTATGCCTGCAAGTCCGGGCACGGTGGCTCCACCCCACCCCCACAGTATAATGGAATATTCCAGCGTCACACTATTGCATTCAGGGTTAGTTCGGATCAGCCCATACTTGGTGACCGCCGTTACTGATAACGGCCATTTTACACGCAGGGGTTTACACTTGAGCGGTATCCACCGTTACCACGAGAATCGAGTCATCGACGATTGCGTGACGAAGGAGACGGCCAAGCCTGTTGTGTATAAAGAGCGACGTTGTACTTGAGTACTCTAAAAGCAGAACATAGCTCGACAGACAGACGTACCGCTAGCAACTACCAGAACAAAGTCATCAGTGATTTCCCTGGGTACAGAGCCATACAAGAGTCAACATGGCCGATATCAACGAAAGACAAATGAAAATGGAGGCCGAACAGAAACTTAGGAAGGCCACAGACCCCGTCGAGAGGCTTCGCCTCAAATGCTTGGCAAGGGGTGTGACTGGAATCAAAGGCCTTGGAAGGTATGTTTAGATTCGCTGATCCATACAAAGCCTGCTTTAGCTTTAGACAATTTCGTGAGAGCCGTGCCACTCCCTTTCAGGCCGGCCTGGGCGTTCAAAATGTACAGGCTGGGTGCATGTTGGTGTGTGGGTTCCGCGTTAGCCCGTCATCAAGGGCCTTCAGGCAATAGCGTACCGCATACAAATCGTCTCTTACAGTTCTACCTCACATTTTAAGGCATTTCGTGTACTTTTTGTGCAATGTCTCAGAGAAGTTGTCTGTGGTGGAGGCGTGGTGGCTTTCAAACAAACACGGACATTATGACATCATGAGGTTACGGGTTACAGTAAAGAAGTGACAGATACGAGAAATGACATTACGCTAGATTCATGGGTTGTTAAAGTTATGCTCAACGGAAAGTAGACGATGAGATTAAATGATACCTTACTCAATTACTAATCTACATCAGACACTTTATTTCTAAAACTACACTAGTACCTCACAATATTGCTTGCGAGCGGCAAGTTCTCAAAGACAAGAATAACAAATACCAGACCTAAATGATTCCTTAACATAACAGTCGCTTGCCTGCTTCTCTGCCGACATGAGTGCCTTATCTCTTTCCACTGGTTTATTGCCGTAATCGTATACCATGATACTAATTACACAGCGACAGACAAAAAGACAACTGTAGTTCTTGCTGAAATGAACGTCATCGCCATGGTAGACCAGCCGACATTGTTGAGACTCTGCTCAGTAAGTGTCAAGTAGATTGGATTTTTCAATCTTTAAAATCATGACTTCTGCTTTTGCCAATTTTCATTTTCTTTGACACTAAAATGCCTTAAAACAGATTACCCTAATTCTTTGTATGAAAATGCCTCGACCTAACCCCCCTAATTCTTTGTAAAACAGGTCCACACTTACGATTGATAACAATGGGTATTTTGCCAAACCATGGTGGTGAAAATGTTACAATCAACTGCCACTCTGTAATTTGTGCTAGAGTGAAGATAAGTGTGGACAAAAACATTTGGATAAAACTGACTTAATTTGGCAATGTTATCACGCACTGGGGTCTCTAGCTATGTACCATATCGCCAACTTTACAATTACCTAAGCTACTGATGATTAATGTGAAATACTGTCTATGTGTCCACTGTTCTGTGTATCTCTTCTAGCAGTCAAACAGTGGTGCAACTATTCTCATGCATACTCTTCCAAGTACATTTGATTGGGATGTTTAACGTTTTGTGTTTATTGTATCCAATCAAATGAGACTTTGTCTATCTGTTATTCAATGGCTCAAAATTGATAAGGGTCAATTACAGATTTGTATAATCCTCTACAAGATTTACTCGCCAAACCAGAGAAACCATATAATTATTGTCTGTCTCAAGATATCTTTGCAAGAGCTTTTCAGACAAAACGTTTGATTCATGAATGATGAAGATGTTTCATTATTTGCCTTTTATATATCTCTTTGAGAGGCATATATGTTACTTCATGCTTCAGCCAACTTACAGTTGTCTTTTTGTCGCTGTGTAATTAGTATCGTGGTATAAGATTACGGCAATAAACCAGTGGAAAGAGATAAGGCACTCATGTCGGCAGAGAAGCAGGCAAGCGACTGTTATGTTAAGGAATCATTTAGGTCTGGTATTTGTTATTCTTGTCTTGAGAACTTGCCGCTCGCAAGCAATATTGTGAGGTACTACTGTAGTTTTAGAAATAAAGTGTCTGATGTAAATTAGTAATTGAGTAAGGTATTATTTAATCTCATCGTCTACTTTTCGTTGAGCATAACTATAAAGTCAACCCTAGAACATAATTAATAGACTAATAAACCATAGCGCGTCCGTCGACGCAAAGTCCCCTTGATGACCTTCGTTTGACCCGCTAATAGCATAACACAATAGTCCAGTGAATGAAGCATTGATGTCGAACCACATGCAAATAAGGTTCACGGGTGAAAGTGGCTTTCTTGACTATGGAAAATAGCAGACAAGCCAGACAACAGCGCCATTATACAACACACCGACATTGAAAGTTGTGAAGCTCCAGGGCGGGATTTTACAATATAGAGATGGATGCACGACAAAAAGATATGCAAATAATTGCCTCCCGTAAAGCACATGGCCATGACGCGTTAGCGCGTTTCACAGCCGCATGTCATGACAATCACGGCGAGATCTGTGTAAATTCAGTATGTAAGGTTCCACGTGTATTGTAGGGCTTCAAAAGCGGAGTGGGTGAATGACCTTTAGGTGCCGTGTTTGTTTTTGCATCGCTATATCTGTAGCAAGGGCTGGACGTACGTGTGCATTGCCCAGACGCGTAAAACACACTGTAAGATGTAAAAAGCTTGCACGTATGGCTGCAGGGGCACCACTCCGGTACTAATCGGTCAAATGGGATTAGTTTTGGAACCTCAGTGAACAAGGAGGAAGGAAGGTACACCAGCGTAGTTAAGTGCCGCCGCTGGTGATAGGATGTGGTTAACACAAATTTTGGGGGACGATACCACCACATTTGGCCGTTTTCACTAATCTAAAACTTGCATAAGAAGCGGAATCATATTATTCATAATGTGATAAGCATTTGTGGCCAGCCGCCAAACCAAATTGCCAAATTGTATCCATGGTTAGTTGTTCATGTCCGTCCACAGGACACCAAACCCCTGACCTCGTACAATATCAGCAAGTGATAGATCCACCTGCACCAGGCACTTTGATATTGAATACCGTACATAAATAGTCAAATAGATACAATAAATGTATTTAAACTAAGAAATAAAAGTAACCTGTCGTGAGGTCGTCGTCAATGAGAGCTTTGTAGTGATACAGTTTCTGCTGAACTTCATCTGCAGTTAATCCCCGTGCAACGTGAGGACTCTCCCGGTATGTCGTCGAAAAACAGAATAGCATTGCCAGTGTATGCTTTGGCCTTGGACCATTCTCCCCTACAGTATATAAATTTTACAACCCTCCAGTCTGTTCAAGGTTCTTTAAATGTGTGCACATTAAGCTTATATTGCCATTGAATACTGCTGTTTCTAAAGAAGCTGCACCTATAAACAACGAAGTCATGGCATTTTTAGACTAACACACATAAGAAAACGGGTGAATATTGGCACGAGGGAAATATACTCCGTGTTTGCTGAAGTATGTGTTTCACCCCATGAAAGTTCCTGTAATAATATCTATGTTTGTAATGAATCGTGGTGTCTCACTTCATCCTGTTCTGCTGATCCACGTGACCAGGCGTTCGCAAATGCTCTTTCCGACTCGGAGTGCAATTGAAGAGGTTCTCGATTGATGGCGTGAAGCACGGACAAGGAGAATTTTTCTCCTTGTCTGTTTGTGAAGATATGAAAAGTAGGAAAACAGGGGTGGCGCTATTGAAGAGTGGGCGCTGACAGTTTAATACGGACTAAAAAGGTTTTCTCGCAGGCCCTTGCTTGAACTGGACACATAGACGGCACTGGGGCTTCCATTTCCGGCTAAGTCCTCTGTGCCTTGCCCTTACTACTCCCTAAGTTACTAGTTATGAACGGGAACTGCTGTCAATATATCCTTATATTCACTGGGTTGAGGTCACTGAAATGTAAGCTAATGGTTAATTTTATTTCGATCGGTTACATAAGAATATCTATATATCCTACATCCGTTTATCTGATTTACTGTTTTTCAACGCAGATAGAAAACGCCCGTCCAATATAGACAGCGTGTTGCTTAGAGATAATTTAGAATCCTACATAGAAGTAAAATTAGCAAAATGTCAACGAGATAAAAATTACAAGCAGAAGATAAATCATTTTGATGAGCCATTTAAAATACATGAGCAATAATCAAACAGTCTTTGCGCACGTCCCATTCCATATGCTATGAAAGTACATTTAATCATACAAAACCGAACTTAAATGCCACTGTTTTTACCTCTTTCAAAATCATGGGAGATTACCAAGCCATGTAATGTATAATATTACATTAAAGTAGGCCACATTGATGAGTGAAAATTGAACTGAACAATCCTGAAAGTAGCCTGACGTAAACGGATATGAAATTCCGTGTTCGACAAACAAGATACAGCATTTTATATTGTGAGATACAATTATGACATACAAACTGATAGCCCCGTCTAGCGTCAACGCCGGAAAACGACAAAACTCGATTTTTTTGGTACTATTTTCATAATGAGAAAAATTAATCTTTGCGACATTAGCATGCATGACATTCATGTTGTTAGAACTGTATTCCGTGACCGTTTCCATCATGGGGTCAAACGGTCATTGAACGCTCTGCCCAGGTGAAACTGTTGCGGCGGGGCACTAGAGGTGACAGCGCTTTCGTATCTTGCCCTAGCCTGCCCTGGGACACTCGATGAGAATTGGACAACACAAGATGATCCAAACGAGTCAACCGCGACCGAAGCAATTGCACATAATCCCTTTGTATTCTTTACTGCATGTCGCAACTGGTCTGTGGTCCATCATTTAGGTCAGTTCACAACTCCCCTAAGACACAATAGACCCAGGTTGAAATTTTCACATTAAACACAGCCACAGCACCATACCTCTTTTTTTTAAAGTTGTCGATAGTTAAAATTAACGCCGTTAACCGACATGAGAGTGTTTTCCATAGCCGAATGCTAGGTATTTGAACACGTAGCATTTTACATGGAACACACACGATATGCATCATGGATTTTCGCAGCTAGAGCTAAATGTTTCTGCTCCGCGATGAAATCTAGTGAAACTTTCAGATCGCAACAGTCGGCCCTATACGATGACTGTGTACACGTTGATTGTTGTGTATACCAAGAGCCTCGACGTTTGATAAAATATTTTATGTCAGTTTTTGTCCTCCAGAACAAATGCTCATTTCTACCTTCAGTCGAGTATATTCACGAAATTAGCCCTTGCCAACACAGCTGCATTTGTAAACTACCATGACGACGTGTGCAGTGTTATTTTTTGACAAATTAATTCTCGCTTAGGCTAAAAAATCAAATGTTCAAAAATATTGTCATCGACACTGCACACATACATGCGTTTATTAGTGAACACCAGGTATTTTCGACATGACTCTGGCGTGTAAAACTGTTTTCTGTTATCGAGAGAATAAAAGAGGAAAATATATGAAAGGTTACAGATAATGAATTTAATTTATTCATTTGTAATTTTATGAACGTATTTTGCAATTTGTTTGCTGTTTGCACAGGGTTTTCAGAATCATGGACGACGACGGCAGTAAAACGCTAAACTTCGAAGAGTTCAAGAAGGGTCTACACGACTATGGCGTGGCCACCGATCCAGCTGAGGTCCAGGCAGCGTTCACTAGGTTCGACAAGGATGGCAACGGTACTGTCAGCGTGGGTGAATTTCTGCTGGCACTGCGGGTAGGTTATGTCCTGTATGATCCCTTCCATAGCATACAACCAAGCCACTGCTAGTGAAAGTGAAACCCATTGTGTAAGCGAGGGAATATTTTATGTAAGACCAAAATAGAAATACATGTGTGTTTCAGTAACATGACTTCAGGAAATGACATAG
Organism: Ptychodera flava; assembly: GCF_041260155.1. Classification (NCBI taxonomy): domain Eukaryota; kingdom Metazoa; phylum Hemichordata; class Enteropneusta; family Ptychoderidae; genus Ptychodera; species Ptychodera flava. The sequence goes on from NC_091935.1 coordinate 9,516,709, forward strand.
GTCGGCGGGCTCACTTTTTCATTTTCACCAAAAAAAAAATATGACGAAATAAAGCGTGACTTGTTAATATGAGAGAAACGCTAGGGCCAGTGAGTTAAAAATAAAGTAGATCAGGTTACTAGAAACACAGTCTTTTATTTGGCTTATTCAGATTTTTACTATAGCTTATATATATATATATATATATATATATATGTGTGTGTGTGTGTGTGTGTGTGTGTGTGGTGTGTGTGTGTCTGTGCGTGTCTGTGTGTGTACCACGGTGGGTGTGTGTTGTCGTTAGTGTGTTTGTATTTGATGATGATGGTCATTCTCAATGCCTCTATAGGCCTGCGTCAATTTGCCAGTGATGCGTTATCTACATGGCTCACATCAGTGAATGTCTCGCCAGGTAATGCCTTCCATCTATCACAGTCGCACTATTTCTGAGATAATGTGCCGTCTTTGGTGAGATAATTTACGATTACTGAATGCGTCTCGGATTGACTATGGGTAACAGTTCAGGGCCACTAAGGGACCGTCTCAGATTGTCGCAGAAGTTCAAGAAACGAAATTTCTTCGTTTAGATTAAAACCCCCTCCCCCTCCCCCTAAACGAAACTTCAAAAGTGCGAAATGTTTATGTCTGCCTGAGAGTACAATGTTGCATTCTGCTATAGCTACTAAAGACGTATTCCCCTTGCCACATTACAACATTAAACAAACCGAGGCTTGGTCTGCAATGCCATAATGCACTTGCAAATGCAGTAACATCCGAGTAATCGTCATACGGTTCAGGCGATTTACCCATATACGGATATCCCTCACTTGTTAGAAACCCTGTCCAGTTCTGGCCGTTCCAGTATGCATTGACTGTTTGATTGCGTTGTCGCAGACACTTGCTTTGATTCCTTACAGCGAATTTGGGCTTCGGTTATATCAGTCTGTTTACATGGTGGTTTTTCCTCACCAGGTAGACATATAGCTAGAGTCACTCCGGCGAGAAACTTCGACATGGGGGCCCAGGCGTGTTCAATTTTGTGGAGGGACCGTGGTTCAATCATACTAAAACGACTATGACCAGGTGCATGACAAGTGAGAATAAAGACATCTAGTTTAGAGCAGACGCTTATAAATAGCACATTTTAAAAAATGATACTTTTTGTCTTTGAATAATTTGATGAATGAAAGGTTTAGGATACAATGTTACTATCGGTAAATTGTGTTTGGGGTTACAAAGTTGTTGGCACGAGTGTGCATTTTTTTCTTTAATTTAAAATAAACACATGAAAACTTGTGATCACAAAATAAAAGTGCGAAAGTGAAGCTCACTAATTGAATGGAGGTCAAACCCCCTCCCCCCCTAAACGAATGAATTTCGCTTTTTGAACTTCTGCGACAATCTGAGACGGTCCCTAACCAGAGACAAAAGCCAAGGTGTTACAGAGCCGTCTTTTGTAGCGAGTTCTGAGCGTGTCCTTGAGAACGGTGATTTACCTGTGTCAGGCTTTCTCACTCTAGGGATTTTACAACCACAGAGATCATCAAGGCGTCTTCGAATAAAATAATTGGAGCTCATTATGAGGGACTAGATATTTCTATGCCTTTCCATGGGAGGGGTTGTAAAGTGTATAAAATTAGCCATCGAATTATCTGTAACGAGTTTTGACATTATCTAGAAGCATTCGCGCCAATGATAGATTTGATAGATTTTCTGTGTCTGTAAAATGGTAAACAATGGGGGTTGTCTGATCATCCATCAAAATGCCGTCATGAAAAATTTGCAGACTATAATTTTACATTTGGTGAAAGTTATTGTAATAAAATTGTAAATCGTTTCGCTATTTACTACACGGACGTCAGCATAGCCTGACATTAAAATGGATATTTCACATCTGGTTTACGGTATCACCCTTTGTTAATGCTCATTTTGACAGGGAACTTCCCAGTTTTTCCAATCAAGCAGGAAACTATAGACACTCCTAGGTTCACTCGCAATATTTGTATAAGCTATCTGAAATGAGATGCCTGTCTACAGACTTGAAGATGGTGACAATCGTCGGGAACCGAAACCCTTCCTCATTTTCCCCTAGTATAACTCATGGGTGAACTCTTCCTTGTGTCGTATAGGTATTGATTTGTTCGCGAGTTGTAGAAATGTAGAGACATTGAACTTCACGTTGCTTCAAAGCAAACATGCAAACCCAGAGACTGATTTCTATCGTCCAGGCGCTTATTTCTGACTTGATTCTTGAAAGCGTATATTTGCATGAAGTCATCGACAGTTGCTATGAGTTCACGACCGAGACGCCGGCATTATTTGCACAGACGATTTCCGTACCAGCACTTTCTGTCCGAGTCCGTGCATGCTCCCGATAACCGTCACTGACTAACAGCCGACAGTGTGCACATAAAAGTGTTGGTAAAGTTAACTATCGAGTCGGGACTGCATGCGGTATCGTTGTTGCAGGGTCGATGACTGTACTTAAAGCCACTCTTTGATAAAATACCGTCTTGAAAAGAAGCCCTCTGACCATCCTCCGAGTTGCTATTCACCCATTCTGGCAAACAGCCAAGCATTCAGAGCTATGAAGTAAACTCCAGCTAACCTTGCAGGTTTAACATTTGTGACACGTCGGCCCGACAATTTTCCAAGTAAATTAACGAAGATAATTCGCAACTTGTCTATTGAAATACATTTTATGCGGAAAAATGGATTAATATTGCGCAACGTAAAGGGAATGACGTTGCTTATCATCAGTCTATTATTATATATAAGAATCATGTAATGTCAGAATTACCCTGTAACGAATAATCTTTAGACAACAGTTATATAGTGTGCGATAACGGGGCCTGCGATCTGCTGCGCGAAATCGCTGTCTGTCGCAGCTGAAAGAAATATGTTTATGTATTTATGTCACCTACTATGTTTCTCTCGGTGTATGTAATAGGCGTGGTAGCTTCTATTTTTACAGTCAAAGAGCAACCTCGCTAAACTCAATAAATGTAGTGAATTTTGCCGCTGTTACGATGTATGTCTGCTACTCTTGAGTCTTCGAGCCAGTCATGGTCAGTTGCATCGTCCGCTCGCACTGGTCCGTTACTTCCCACTATGCTCTGATTTCGGGGAGCACCCAGCTGCCCGGACAAGAGTCATTGGCAAGCGCAGATAGGTCAGTTGGACTAAGCGACATATGGAAATATGAAATTCCTCTCTCGCCACACAAACACTTCTATGTATTGACCCGTGAAATATTAAGTTTTATAGGCGCTGAACAATTCAGCTTCTCCGAATATCGATCAAACATACCAACTGAGCCAAACAATGCTGCTAGGATGAGAAAATCGATTTTTATCGCGCGGGACCTTCACTTAAATAGTTATAACACGAACGCCACCTTGTCAAAACGACGAGGATCTCTCAATCATGTGTTCTATCTGCCGTTGACCTCTGAGATGATACGGCCAGCGCATCTTAAACAGTTACAGTGTGCTTCGCTCGAACATGAAATTTTACGAGACGCTTGCACCAGGTTCTTTTGTATTACGCTTTGTGCAAGCACAATATGGTCCCACGTATGTCGCTGACCAGGCCCGCATAAACCATTCTCCCTGGCCGGGACCTGGGATAAAGTGCGTATGTTCTGTCTGTCAGCGGTCACGGCATTTTACCTATTTTTGCCACGCAGGGTCCCATGTCAGACTCGAGGCTTGCAGTCATCGAGCAGGCGTTCAACAAAATGGACAAGACCGGTGATGGCGTCATCACCCTGGATGATCTGCGTGGAGTTTACAACGCCAGAAAACACCCGAAATACCTGAATGGCGAATGGACTGAAGAACAAGTGTTCAGAAAGTTTCTTGATACCTTTGATGCCGAAGACAGTAAGGATGGCAAGGTATGTAACCTCTGTATGTTTGTTTATAAATGAACACAAGGACACAGACCTACATACACAAAGAGAAACATATATTGAATTATTTCATATTATAAAACTGGCATGTATGTGTGTAATAAAATGCAATTATATATAAGAACACACACACCTATACACACATGTGTGTGTGTGTGTGTATACGTGTATGAAATAATTCAATATATATATATATATAATATATATATATATATATATATATATATATATATATCCTCGACAGTTTTATAATATGAAATAATTCAATATATATATATATATATATATATATATATATATATATATGTGTGTGTGTGTGTGTGTGTGTGTGTGTGTGTGTGTGTGTGACCTGGTGATGATGTTAACTGGTTCACCCCTTTCAGTAAAAACATAGAAAATAACATGGGCATAAAAACCCTTTGATGTTTGATCACACTCCCAAAGGGTCTAATCTACTCGACAATTTCCATAGAAACACAATTAAAAGTGAGTTACAGTTGCATTGAGACTATGGCCTATATAATTTAATCATACAATAAGAGGGTAGCCAGCTCAATCAGATCAGATTGACCAGATGTTTTAATTGCCGGGGTAAGTCTTCATGCCAGTTGAAAGGTGACTGTCCAGTGTTCTCCCCAGAAATTTCTGAAACAGGGTCGGCTAATTTGCATAACAATAACTATGTAAATTTTATGTTAATTATGCAATACACATGTCACTCCATAGCATCAGAAAAAATCCCACAATAAAAAGGATAAAGTAAAATCTTTTGTGCACTTTAAGCACTTCATATATTACATCCATATTTTCATTCAAAGTCTTCCAGTTCTCTCTAGAATAACATTCAAAATCAGACGTTTTATGTGATCCTCTGTTACGACCGGTACGTGTTGTCTGTAGCCAGATCGCTAAAACCATGGACGTCTGTTTTAAACGTCTATGGCAAAACGGTTACACGGATCACAAGTTCATAAGGGACTCAAGCAGAGAAATATGTTGACTTTAAAACTCAATTCATAATAAAGAGAAGCCCGAAAATATTGATACCGGGTATTTTCAAGAACAAGATTTGAAATTGCATCGACTTCTACTTCGACAAACGTACGAAACTTCGACAACTGCGCGGCGTCGGCCGTAGCCATGCATTGTGTGTGTGGAGCACGCTTGAACACACGCGACCTTTGAACCTATACTGTATATCCTAACCGTACATACATAGCTGCTGTATTCAGATGATCACACGAATGATTATTTTAACTCATGTAGTTCCTTTTTATTTCATTTCATGGTACCCTGAATATTGTAAAACGGGTCGTGGGTTTTGAAACTGGATCAAGTAAATTGTTTCTCAAAGTCAATCGAACGAATCCATGCAAGTTACGAATGCGTGACACGAGGTGACACACATGGCTTCAACGTCATGTGGACGTACACAGATAGATCTGGAAATGGCTAACTCGGACACGCAACGATATGAACACGCGGCAGTACCATACATTTTTGCATCTGAATTTGTCTCAACCAGTCGTACGATTTCAGCCACTTCTGATCGAAATCACTTTTCCTGACCTTCGGATTCTTACCAGAGCGAGACATGGGTGGCAACGGCAGTTCAACCAATTGCCTAGTATAGATGCTTTGACCATGGAGGTGACTGAGTGCCGCTGGCAAAGATGCAACACCGAGCCTTTCGTTGAGTCATGGATGTAATTTTTAATTTTACATCATGGTTGATTTAATTTTTAATTTTTACATCCATGGTTGAGTATACTCCATGTCCGTTATGTTATAAAATGGCCGTTGTCTGTACGATCGGCAGCGTAACACATTTCATGCTTTTTGAATTTAAGTTTCATCCGTCTTAGCCGATGTTCATTTGCACTACGGCCGCCCCGTTTATTCTCCTCACAGACAAGCGCGACTTTGGGTGCTTTGCACCCGATAACCCTGCCTCATTGTGTGTAAAACACCTAAAGCATCGACATGAGAGGAGAACAGTCTAACCATTTCACACATTTTGGCGATGGAATAAACCTTTTAATCATCTGGCACGTCGTGTTATCGCCACATTAGAACCGTTTCACACTTGAACTCGTTTCACACAAAATCGCCGCCGAGAAACAATAGGTCTTCAGCCACATTGAAAGAGAATCGGCGGACACGAAACAGGATCGGCTTGAAAAAATAAAGGATCGGGCGAAAAAATAAAGGATCGGGCGAAAAAAATAAAGGATCGGGGCCGATCCTGTTAAACGGCCTGGGGAGAACACTGCATTTGTCATCATGTCCAGTACTGTCATTTTCAAGGTCAAAGTCTCAACAGGAGGCAATAACAGGGACGGTTTACATGGGCCTCACTGATAGTAACTTAAATTCACTTGCATTTGTTCCCAACAAAAGTGGGAAACATTACTGAACTGTCAAAGTTTATTTCAATTAATGGTCATGACCATTAATTCATTTTCGTGATGGTTTCATGTATCATGTCTAAAACTGGGGTCGAATATATGCATGGTCACCAATTCATTCAATATCTTTCAACATGTCGAACAATATAAGTAGTATCTCCTATCAAACAAAATTCATGGCCGACTTTGTCTTTTGAATGCTGAGTTTGAGTGTTGCCCCAAAACTTGTGAATATATATATATATATATATATTTATATATTGTATATATGAGTCGTACAGATTCTACAAACATATCTGACCTGCAATAATGCAACACCAGAGACCGCTCGCAAAATATGTAGAACAGGATAGCATGTTTTCTTGGACAGTCTATCACCTTGATCGAAGCAAATCGATTAGATGATAAATCATCGTCAGTAATCCACTCAACTGTTGGGAGTGCAATTTTGATGTACCCAGCAACTCATCGACTTGTTTTTGGTCTCACTGTTTCACTGTTTGCTGTGTCTGTGGAGTGAATTTGACTTATGGCGACCTTGTCATGTGAGAGAATGCGTTTCGTCACCGGAGAAAACAGGTTGACGACTTGTTGCTGTTTGCTGTCACTCTAAATTAATGCACATTCCAGAATAAATTTCCTATAAATTTAGGTTTGTACAGGAAATTGGATAAAAGTTCCTAATATCGAACAGTTGAAACCTGGTAGAACGATGTTTCTATGAGTTATCTCGATTTGGCTATCAATCGTTTCTTTGCCATTCCTACAATGGAGAGTCACTCAACCTTTTGACTTTGTTTGGTAACAGTATATCACGCCTAGCGTTCCACTTAAATGTCGCCAAATACGGCAGTGCTTTTGTCAACCGTCGATTTGCTTCTCAACAGCGATAGTGTGTACAGTAGCTATTCATTTGGAGTGGTCAGCTTAGCGTCTGACCCTTTGATCAAGACCACGTTACGTTACCCAACCTCCCACTGCGCCCTGGGGCAATAGCGTAGCCAACGGCTTGAACAAAATAAACATAAACAGCGACCGTAGCCATGTCTACTACAAATGTTACCGGTGACATTGCTATGAAAATGCAGTCAAGTACGAAACATGGTGTGCCGACTTTGTCAAATATAACGAATTATGGCGAAATATTTAACACTGCATCTGATTATTCGCCTTATTTTCTGTTGCTGAGAGAGAGAGAGAGAGAGAGAGAGAGAGAGAGAGAGAGAGAGAGAGAGAGAGAGAGAGAGAGAGAGAGAGAGCGTTCTCGCTCGCTCGCTCGGGCGCTGGGGCTGAATAGAGGAAAACCGATATCATGAGATATTTTTAATCAGCTTACCCACTAAACACACCACCAGGGTAAATTATTCAAATGGCACGATGAGTGACTGCCTATTCATATAATGCTGACACAGTTCGAAGTCAGTCAGGGTTCAGAGAGCATGCTAAATTGAATTAAGCTATCAGAAAATCGTTTCTTTTACTCGAGTTCGTCCGCACACCACCACTCCTAATCGAGAGCATAATTGCACAAACATGGCAAATGCGAGTGCAAATGTGGGAAGCGAATGTTATTATTGTTGGAACATCAAACAGACATGGAGCCAATTGTGTGTGGGTGTCACTGTCCCAGCTGACACTTGTTCTCGAATAATAAATAAATAAATAAATAAATAAATAAATAAATAAATAAATAAATAAATAAATAAATAAATATTAATACACGAACAAATCGATTGAGGGCCGAGGTGTGCAAGCATATTACAATCTCAGTGAAATGTGCAGCTAGTTATTTAGTGAAGTATTGGTGTTTGGCAGTCGTCATCTGCGTTTGTTGTGCATTTGTTTATATATTAGCTATGACGAATGCAACTGTTGCTTAGGGAATGGTGTAGACCCTGACAATACTTTTGAATCGACCAAGCTAATTATAGGTCACGGTCCAAGAATAAATTACATGGGGATAAAAATGTTTATCACCATGTGGCTCGATAGAAAATTATAGTGATTAGGACAGTTTTTTGCAATTCCGTAAGTCAGTTTTCTTAATGTACGGTATTCTCGAACAATTTTAACCCTTTCACCACCATGGTTTGTCCCAAATCCATTGTTTTCTATGGTAAAGTTGGACCTGTACACAGGGAACTGGGGGTGAAAGGGTTAAGGAGCTCAGCTGGTGGGAATTACTGCACGATATTAATTTTACTCATGCCTGAACAGCGCTGTGTCACGACACTTTCTCGGTGTAAATGGGGGTATGGGGAGAGGGGCAATTTATTTGAAGTACGAGCATTACAACATACACAAGCGTTACACGCGATGATTGTGAAAACTAGAGCCCTGTAGCATGACGATCCCCCTATTTCTTTCAGTGGCGAAACATCACCGGGTCTTGTTTTTTTTCACACTTTTGTTTTACCAATGATTTTTTCTTCTGTTTTCACAGGTAACAAGAGAGGAGTTTAATGAGTATTACGGAGGTATCAGTGCTTCAATCGATGACGACTCCTATTTCGATCTGATGATGAAAAATGCTTGGAAAATGTAGGATCGCCACATTTTCTAAACGTCTGTACCGAAATATATTAGTATGACCCGTTTTTCTCGTGATTCGTCGATCCGAGCCGGGCAGTTCATTTGAATATGTATCACCTGCACAGCAATAAAGCTATTTTTAGCACATACAGTATTTGCTATTGTATCAGAGGTCAATGTTCAAAGGAACATTTTTACTGTTTTTAATGGATCTTTCGCGGTGCATTCCTGTATATTTTGCACGGTATTTTTGTCATCTCTAGACTCTTTTACTCGCAATTTTTTGTTATGTAATAAGTGTAAGGATGAAGCACAAATCAAAAATTTGAGATTAAAAATTATCCAGTGTCGATAAATCTTTACGCACCCATGTGCCTTTTGCGTTTTCTGTTTTTTGTACCTTTTTTAATGGTTTAAGACAATAAAATGTAAATTCTTTGCACCAGAAAAACTTTTTAAAGACTGTGTACCTCTGATTAGAAAGGGCAAGTACATTTAGAATTCAACTCAAAATGTTTAAAAGAAATGTTATTTCTTAGATAAAATAGAGGCGTATCCATTAGCAACATTTGATCCTAATAAGGAGTTATTAACATTTTTCATTCCATTTCGTCTTTTCAGTGCCTTGGTACACGTTCATATCTTGAGCATGTTGAGAGTACTGCACTTTTATGTAGGCTAACATCTTGCCTGAATTTTTATCAGGCTTGTAACGGAATAAGGGTCAGACTTGAACGTGATCTGTTACAACAACCTTCATAGATCAAAGAATTTAAAATTGGGACAGAATTTCATGGAATGAAGTCGATTAGTAATGTGTCGCTACAAGTGCAGGAAGCGTTGCAGCCGCTGAATACTATTTGAAACCATAACTTTTGTGACTACGATCGGAACTGGCTCTGTAAATCAACCATCCCTCCACGAAAGAGACCTTGGTTTGACGAGCCAAGCGCGCTCATCCTAGTAAGGTGTTTAGGCCTAAAATCGAGCTGTTTGAGAATTTCGCCAATTTCTTGTCCATGGTCTGTCGGTCTGTTTACTAAAATTCTTTATTGAGAAGTAAAAGTTACGTTAAATCCCAGGAATGAATAAATATATATATATATATATATATATATATATATATATATATATATATATATATATGCGGATGGTAGTCTTTCTGCACCTGTGAGACAAAGACAGTTGACTTCAGCCTTGCATGTAATTTACCATTATCTTTCTTATAAATCAAACGCACCCGATTTGTGAGTGTCACCGCATCACATTGTATACAAGCTTTGAGTCTGACCCATCCACCTTTCGTTACTCAGAAGTAACACATTTGCATATATCCATATTGCACTTGACAGTAATGCTGGCGCACTTGTTTTACGTGGCCATCCAATTGAAAATCAATGTTTGGCTAATATAGATAATCCTGACAGAATCCCTTTAGGTTCTATAAATCACGTTTTGTACCTTTGGTATTCCACCGATAATTTGAAGGTAAGATATATAGATACCAGTATTCATCAATTTGTATGAACTTTGCACTCTTTTCTCAGGAGATTCCGTTTGTAAGGTGGATATCGGCCTAAACTTTTCACGATAGTTCTCCTAATTCCGAAATAAAAGCATAATAACCACCGATGTATGTTGACTGTTCAGTATTTCGTACAAGTAAACTTTTACAGATTAAACGTACATTTTTCTGAAAGTTCAAGACTTTGTGTTGCCACAGGTGCCTCGAACTATGAACTAACTCTTTCGTGGGAGAGATCTTAAATTGTGCCTAGATGAACGAGCTGAAATGTTATGGTCAATATCCACCCACATAACAGCTTTGTTTAGAGTTCATCAGATCTCTTACGTTTTCGTCCAATACCTGTAATTTAGCTGTGATAATTCAAGCAATAAGAGATGAAAACCGTTATTGATTTCACAAACATTGAAAGACCAAACACGGAAAAGTTTTTAAAACAGGAAAACGTTTTATGTAACTGAACGATGATTCCCAAAGCAGCTTTTTGCTGCACTCGTTACACGTGACCATGGCAACTGCTTCCGTGTGAGTTGCAGAAATTTATCGCGGTGAAGGGTCATCAATTTGAAATCGCATGTGTACAAAACCGCAACACATTGACGTCTGAAGCATGCAGTAAAGAACGTGTTTTTTCTCGAAGCTGGGAACAATATTTGTGATTGGAGACCGATACTAACTGCTTGTTATCTATACTGGGACATACAAATCCTATGTGACGTATCAAACAAGTTCAATTTCATATTCAAGTTATCATACTGAAATTATATTAGAACTTTTCCAGTTATTTTAATAATTCCGATCAGAGAACTTGAAGGTGCTGATTGTACTGCATAACACTTTGCCTTTTAAAGAAATAGTTGTTCCAAGTCAGTTTTAACATTTTCATCGTATAATGAATTGTAGAGAAAATTTCCTTACATTCTATACGAATTTTAAGACATTAATACAATACCGAATTGTACGAAAACTTTAAGACATTACGATACTGAATTGTACGAAATAATTAAGTCAGTCTGAGCTATCAGGATAATTGCTTCTGCACGTCGATAAGTTCTATCAGTAAAAAGAATACACAACTGTTCGGTCGTTAAACAATATACTAGGATATGGAACGCTTGCTTGATCTTAATAAAATCATCCATTTGTGTACATTTTTGTCTCGTGGTCTTTTTTCTTTTTTACACTTAATGCTGCGACCTTACATGAAGTTGGTCACCGTTATTTCTTGTTTGTTGTTAGACTTGCCTTGAATTTTTTTTTGAAAAAGATAAATTAATTTAACATGGTCGCAAATAAAACAAATCTAGAATTTCACCGCAAAGGACTTACAGAGCGCCACCATCGGCTAGGTAGAAGGTTTTTCAGTGCATTGATTGTGAGCATGCCGCTTGTGGCCTTCTTTGCTGCATACGGACATTTCAGAGTATATTAAATCTGTATTTGCAAAAATGAAGCAAAGCGGGTTATGCATTTGATGTCGGAGAGGGGCATAGAATTTGAACATAAAGGTTTTCATAGTAGACTCCCTGTTGAAAAGTAGCCGGTCACAAGTGGCAGAAAAAAGTATAAGAAAAATTCAGTATTTCAATATGCACCATGACACAGCATCTCATTTCATTTTTCTGCACGTCCCATGACGTCATGTTTCACACAAACGCCGACTCTGCTGTTTTACACACAGTACGGAGAACATGCAATAGGACTGGGTTTTGCTAACGACACATTGTATCATTACAGGTAGTGTAGTTAGTAAACATATGCATTTATTATGTTATTTATTAAGGGTAGGAGGGGGTTGGGGGCTAAAATTGGCTCAAAATCCTAACAAGTTTTACTCCCTTCGATTACACAGTCGAAGTGACCCCACATGTTATGTGTGCGTCGACGACAACATTTTGTCTACGCTTTTCTTCGTTGGCGAAACCTTTGTGGGGAAGGAGGACCTCAAATATGGTCAGGGCATATTCAACTGTAGGACGTCACGATGAAACACTCCTTCCAACATTTTTAAGTTCGTGATTTACATTTCAATGAAACAAACCATGTTCATTTCTGTATTTAGTGTAGAACTTATCAAGGAGTGTCGGTTAAGAAACCCGAATCTTAAAAGTTCAAGTCCAAAGAACTGTAAAGCAATGGAAGCACGGAGGGAGCGTATAATTTGATTTTATAAAGTGACCAGAGGCCAATGGAAAGTCATATTTAACGTCGATCAAATTGTAAAAAAAAATCACGCACTTCGAAATAGGGTTGCGGCAGACGAGAGGAGCTACTGGAAGATGGATTCGAGTCAGATGAATGTGGATAGGATAAAATTTACCGTGTCACAGTGGGCATATTTGATGCTGTCCATGAAAGCAATGTAGAGTATCCTAATTCCTAAAAATCTAATGTCTGTGTTTTGCAGTTTTAAATTCACTGATCTCTCTAGGTTCTTATTTCTACCAACTCACATCACCGCACTTTCTGCACTGTAGACTACCATCTAGCGCGAGGTACTGCGGGTTCCGTATCCGTGTGCCTTGTGAGCCACTATTGGGTTGCCGCAACTACTGACAGGAGTACAGTTCGTGGCTTACCGAAGAACGATCACAGCGCGAGCAAAACATAGTACATGTACAGTTAACATTGAACGAGACAAAATGTTAAATGAAATGGGTAAACAGATGTTTTCGAATCACATGCATGGTTGTTCATTGGTCTCTTTTGGCGCTATCCCTGTCTTAAATGATAGTCCATGGATCGAGGAACTGGGATTGAATCGATGGGGAAAAATTAAAGTTTAGAATTCTACAAAAGTTAAAAGATTAGAACTTTAGTTACTCAGTGAGCCTCAAAATTAGCCTCCGCAAGTGGTAGACAAAACATATCATTACATTTTGGGAGTTCGAATCACTCGGGGAAAAAAGGGCTTTGAAACGTTCAGCCTCCAGCCGAACCGCGCTTTCGGCTGGTTGTTAGTGACAATCGCGAAAATTGTATCAATTTCATTTCAATAAACTGTCTTTGAAATCTGCTCGCTTGCCGCTCCTATGTTCATGAATTTTTCCACAACAACTAGTATATATTGACTTATGTACTATAAAATCAACGTATCTGTTGTTTTCTTGCACTCAAATTCAATCGACCCTTTCATGAAGGCTACAATTTTCTGCAGGTGCAAGTAAGCCTTATTAATAATCTAAACTCAAAAGATTTGATCAAAAGGCGACATTTCTTGGCAGGGTAAAGGAACCTAGACAAGTTGATATCGCACTGTAGATTTTCATAAATTCAAATTGGTGTTTAACCTTTTCTACCCATAATATTGAAGATGTGTCGAAAGATGTGTGATGGCGCTGTTGATCGGCTGCCCCTTTTAGCTGCTCTCGGGTTTTCAGCGATTTTTAAATCTTTTTTTCGTCGTGCTTTTACGCTAGTTTGTTTCATCCTGTGATTTTAAGTATCCTATTACCGTAGTGTCCAGAAGAAGACGTATTTGGGGATTATTTTAATTTTTAAGTTTAATTTATTCGGCTGCTTTTATCATTATTTTTTCCGTCTTTTGATTTATTTTATCACCTCAAGTCATGTACAAGAATGGTACAGGCGTTGACAGATTTTGATATTGTTTGTTTTCATTTCCTTATTTTGCTGTCGCTGGCATTTTAGTGTTTGTTTGTTTTTTAATGTGTAAATCGCACTGAGACGTTTGTGTAGTGCGTGTAAGAAATAAATATTATTAAGATCTCGTTAGCTCAAATTAACAGTTTAAATTAATCCGATATCTCAGTGACAGTGTTCATCTTGTGTCAAACGGGCGAATCCAATTTTTTCAGCTTATGTATTTCAAAGGAATCTACATTATCTCTGCCATTTATGCTTACGTATGATTGATCTGTGACCTTAGATCTTTAAGACTGCACGTACTTGAATTCTACGCTCTATAATGTATACCTTCGTCCATCCGTTTGTTACAATTGAAGTGGGTGTTGTCCTCAACGAAATCATAGAAATCACAATTGCTAAGTTTGTTAATTAACTTTGCATAAGTTAGTGCTCTGTAAAGTTAAGACAAAAAGCCCCGATACATAAGATTTATGTGCAGAATTTTTATTTCTTGTTAAAATGAGATGTGCAAACAATCTTCATCCTTTTACAAGAAAGATTTTTATTTTTAAAAGGTATCTGGGTAGGCCGCCATTGTGCCAAATTTCGAAACATAAACGTAACACCTTTGATGCGCTTGAGTTGACACAAAGAGTATACATTCCATTGAAACTTTTGCAAATAAAAAATCTCCATGTCTGCACAAGGTACTTTGCAGTTTTCAGAGCTAAACTTTGCATGTCTTACCAGCCTCTCACACGTTCTGAAAAGCGAATTCGGTCACCTATGTCTATTGTAGCCGATTTCTGATTTTCACTTGTCTAGCAATGCAAAAGGCACGAATATGGTGCTACAGACGTTCCAGGATTAAACGTTGTGACATGCGTCTTTTGCCATTATGGATACATGCAAAGTTTAGGCTACTGAGTTAAGTAAAATACACTTTCCTTGTTTTAGAAATTTAAAAGAGGTCACAGGGACTTAAATAATCATTATACCCACAGCCTTGAAAGCATGAGGACAAATGTAACAAGATGATTTACGTTTAACGTCTATCATATCAACAATCTGTGTATATATTGATTTTACCAGTTGTACGGTTCAGTAGTATTTTAGTCTATGAAGGGTAAATCTTGTTTAAGTGTTTACTTAATTTGCATCCTGAATATTGAATATTTGATAAAATATTTTAGACATAATTTTTATCTACAGTGTTGCAGCCAGGAATTTTAAACTGACAGACACTGTGTCCCACTAAAGTTATTTTTGGGACATTTCGCACATTTTGGGGACGACATGTGTCAATTGCCAATCAAATTTTGCATCATTATATAATGGAACAAATTAATTTTACAAATCAACATTCAAACTACAGGGACCTTGTTGCGATGGGTTTACACCCTTCATCACTTGGTCGCTAGGTAGAGACCACATTGCAATAGGGAATTAGCCGCAACTAATAATTTGCGGTAAACTACAAACTTCTGTATGGGATCGCCTCTAAGGAACCGCAATGCTTGAATTTCAGGTAAGTCATCGTAGCAGTATACCCTATCGGCCGTCAATTAGATCAAGCACAATCGGACTACCAGCAAGTTATATTATCAAGTGCTGTGTTTTAATTACTTCAAATCACAGCTCTAAAAGTACGTAAACATATGCCTCAAAATAATCATGCAAAACAAATTTAAAGTCATCGAGAGTAAAAGATGTTTCTTGCAGACGTCACACCAAACACAGTCAATTCACGAGCTGTGTTTTGGGGCATTGTCGCAAGGGCGCGTCCTGGCTGCAACACTTGATCTATATCATTACCCTTTCCCTTTCTTATTTTGCAAAATGTTACAAATAACCGTTAGTAATAAGGTGTTCAAAACTTGACATGATCAGGTTGGGTTTTATAGTATATGCATGAATGCTTGCCCTTTAGTTTTGAATGTAAATACTTGTGTAGATGTTAATTATTGACACTCTCTCTTTCATATAAAGTGAACCTAAAGAGTATTCGAACGAAGAATATCATTAAAGGTATGGCGTCGAAGGATGCCGTTCTAACAGATCAATTGTTAAGCTAATCCGATACTTTATTTGTAGTGTTAATCTAGTGACCGACGCGCGAATCCACCGTACACCAGTTCTGCAAATCCCTTCATGTTTCAATAGTGTCGTACATCTTTTCGTCACTTGTGGGCTTTTCAGACTCATTTTCTTGGACATCATGCCCAGAGAAAGCGCCCTCTGCAACCGAAGGTTCCTTTTTCGTCAAGCCAGTGTAGAGCGATTGGCTGCGAACATCACTGAGCTCGGTGTATGGGTCATTTTCTTCCTTTTCGGTTTCTGAAATGAGGTAACAGCGTTACCAGCGAACAGTTTGTAATAAATTATTTGTTCAGTGTCCACTTTTCGTCTATTTTTTTTTCTTTTCGAACCTTTCAATGGCAATGACTATTCTCTCACTTTTAGCTCGACTTATTTTAAGCCACAATAGCTGCGAATGTGTGATGAACCGATCTAAAAATATCCTCAGTTTTCCAAGAGTTTTCTTTGAAAAATACCAATTAAAGACTGAAAAAGTGTATAACACTCTCATAAGTGTCAAAAATGGCATGTAAATTCAAAACGTTTCACGTATTTTGAGATTTCCCGCATTTCCACAAACTAATCACATGACAGACAAAATGTCGGCCATCGTGTGTTGTGCATTGAAGTAAATGGCATCAAGCTTGCCATACTGCATTTTTGTACTTTTCCGTGGGGCGCGCCATTTTACGAGTGCGGCGCCCATTTATTATTTAACCTGTTAAAACGTGTAGGCATGGTCCAAATTCGCGAGCAGTGATACGTCTATACACGTCCTTCAGTTAGCACATTTACACGAACCAATTTTGGTTTAAATAAAATCATGAAAATAATGCATAAAATTCGCACCTATTGTGGCTTTAAGGTGTCATTTTCCTTTCCTTATCTTACCAATAATGCGAGCCAGACACTTCCATTGATACACAAAATGTGAATACCTTCATTCAGATGACTTGATTCTCACTTACCTTTTGCGAGAGTCCTTCTTCGACTTCGCCTATGGAAAGAGAGAAGCCTGGTAAATAATTTGGCTTTTAAAAGATAATGCACAGGCTGACTTAACTTTAAGTTGTGTTCTACAAAAGTAAAGATTCAGTAGAAAATCCGCAATGAGAAATAAAGTGAGAAGGGTTAAAGGGAACTGTCTTTTATTTGTAATTACCGTTTACAAAATAACTCCCTGTTCTAAAGTATTTCAATAGAGGATCTGAGTCAGGGTTATACTGCACAAAATGATAGTTTGTGCTCCAGAAAGTTTGATGTTGGGTATAAAAATTGTACCATGTACAAGAATATTTAACTTGTCTTAGTACATATAACCTCAGAATAAATATAAACAATAAACATAAATGAAAAAGTAAAATAAATGAACACGTGAGTATGGACAAAAGCATTGGAGGCAAGTGTAACTAGCGCTAATAGAGTTTTTAAAGAAGAATGTGTTGTCTAATAGAATTTGAAAAAGTTATGTTATTTTTGACAAACCTTATGAGAAGGATAGAGCCGACAACACCTGCAGCCACGATTACTATAACAATGATGACGACAGCGATAGTGACAGCAGAGTTGCCATCTGCAAAAAGATAACTTAGGTCATCTGTACATCTAAACGATATCAATAAATCTGAAAATCTTCCTTGCGTGGCTTGATACAATATTTGACTAGATGAAATTTCAACGACGTCAGTAGAAACGCAAATATTACATACATAGTGCACTCAAATCCTCAATGGCGCCGTTCGTATTCGTGAAATTACTTGCAATACCATTGAAAGTTTCTTTCACTCTTCCTGTTTACAATCTTTTACCTACGGTGGTGATGGCATGTCAACTATGTATTACCTTCTCTGTCAAAATGTTCAGTATTTGACTCGTCTCTCTAAGAGCCGTCCAATCGAAATTATCGTTACTTTTGCCGTCACCGCGGCTTTCGAGGTTCAATATGACTTCCTTCGAATTCTACCCTGAGGAAAGCCTGGGACTTTACCGTTTCTGTCTTACGTCAGCCATTACAAACATTGAACTAACTAAACATGGAAAGTAACTGTCGATTTAGAAAACATTACACCTACTCAAATTTTATCACTACATCTAAACAGCGCCCATAGCGTAGCAGTACTAGGGAATGATTTTTTAATTGCACTAGGCATGAGTGTAATATCCGATTTATCATATGAAGCTTTATATCGACGAAGACACCTCTGAAATAAAATGCGTTCTTATTTAATATTAGTTTTGTTACCTGTTCAGGCTGACGCAACTTAAACTTGTCGTCTATACGTTTAACCTCAACAAACACGATTGGAACTAATTTGGGATAATAGGATGGTGAAGTAATGTTGATATAATCTGCAAATGTAACCTCATCTACTTTTCTTCGTAAGTTACACACTTGTTTTTATGAGTAATTTGTGTTATTACATGCCTCGAGGTGACTGCAAATCAGTGCATTGATTTGAATAGGAACATCCGGGATGTTAGCGGGCCGGTGAACGATGTACTGACCGGTTTCCATGGTTACCCGGGCCAGTGAAGCCTTTCGATGTTTTCGACGACGTCAAAGTAGACGCTTAACGCTAGATGTAAAATATCCATGCGCGCACTGCTATTTGGATTTTCGTTAAAATCTGTTCGATGCTGGTCGATAATGGTAAAATTGTTTGAAAATGCCCTGCATGTAACTAAATGTTATATAGCATTAACTGTGAAGAGGCATGTAATAAAAATATTATTGCCTGAATACATGGGTTTGGGTGCCCTCGCAGCAGGAGACAATTTGCCCTCCTGGCGTCGGGCAAATTGTCACCTGCTCTCGGGCACCTAAACCCATGGTATTCAGGCAATAATATAATATTGCAACATTCAGCTATAGGGTACCTAACACTTTTGAGAAATTTGAAAAATATGAAAATCCAATTATCTCAAATTAGTTCCAATCGTGTTAACAGTAGCAACTGATTGAAGACGTAAAACGTTAATCAATGTTTTGTCATTTGATTTACCTTTTGATGTCTTAAATGGCTCCATGAAAGGACTGGAAGAATAATAAACCTGTAAACGGGAAACACCAAGTGTGTCTCAGTTATTTTATCATCCGTATCAATATCCCTATTTTCTTTGAATGGCCGGAGTATGAACACAATGTATGCCAACGATCGATGAATGGGAAAAGTAAATGATGACTACATTGGTTGTATGGACTAAAATAGTTTTATTATTACATGCCTCGTTGAGAGTGAAAATCAGTGCATTGATTTGAATAGGAGCAACCGGGGAGTTGTTAGAGGGCAGTGTGAACGATGTACGGACCGGTTCCCAAAGTTACCCGGCCCGTTGAAGCCCTTCGACGTTTTCGACATCAAGGTATAGACGCTTAACGCTAGATGTAAAATATCCATGCGTACACTGCTATTTTGACTTGCATTAAAATTCGTTTGATACTGGTCGATAATGGTAAAATTGTGTGAGAATGTCAAGCAGGTAACTAAATGTCATATAGTGTTAACTGTGAAGAGGCATGTAATAAAAATATTATTGCTTGAATACATGGGTTTAAGTGCTCTCGCAGCAAGAGACAATTTTCCTTCCTGGCGTCGGGCAAATTGTCACCTGCTCTCGGGCACATAAACCCATGTATTCCGGCAACAATATATATTATGTACCATTTGTTCCTGGTCAAGATCGTCGACGAACGCTCTGATGAATGCACTGTACCAGGTATCAGGCAGAAGTTCACCGTTATAAACCTTGCCAGAATAGGTGTTTTGGTCCGCACCTCTCTTATTCTGCCCATGTCGTTGACCGTTACAAGATGATTCCTTGCCATCCCCAATCTGAACTTCTCTTTCGAATAGTTTCCTAGGTCAAAGGATATTGTGTACGACAAGTTGAAAAATAAACGGGATAACTTCCTTCAAGTTCTGATATTACTTGCAAGGTGAAATTCGAATAGAGTAAAGATTACTTTTTAATAAGATTTGATACGCAGGTAATTTTGGCAAACATATTTTACCACATGGCAGTGCGACTAGGATAAGTAATGTGATAAAAGCCGGCTCGTATTATCACATCATAGAGGTCGTTTGGTGGCAAGGCTTCTATGAAAAGTGTACTACATACTTTACAATGAGTGCATATGGAAGAGAAATTTACCACGCTTCTATGTGGTCGTTTACCATTATAACCCTACAGGGTACTCTTATGTTGTTTGTCAATCAAATAATGAAAGTATACCCAGGTATTCTGATTGCTACGTATCCGATGCCAGGATTACCGACAGCCTCTTCATAAAGTCGAACTTGAGAGGGGGGAAATTCTTCATCAGGGTCAAGTGATGAGTCGAAGACCGCTGACCCAGTGATGGTGTTTTCAGGTATTTGTATCACGATGACTTCGTAACAACTAGAATGTGTAGAAATTGTAATGGTGAAACCTAACTGAAATTGCAGTTAACCTATACCTTGGATATTTTATTTCCTTGGCGATACTGAGTAAGACTACTCCGCCAATCTACCATATGTATATGTCCGGGGTCGACCTCAAAATTAATTTTCTAACATTTTCTACATTTGGGAATAAACGACAGAAGAATCAGACTTGTCAAAAGTATATTGAACAACTTCAGATTAATTTGGCATATGTTGACAAAATCAATAATCGGGGTACAATGAGATCGCAACAAAACCGCAATATCAATAGGACTATGTATCTAGACAAGTCTTCACCGAGGCCATAATACACTACAATTTAAGTGGCAATATAGAAATTTATTACCTTATTGGGCCGTTAACTTCAGAGAAATTATTCATTCTGACCCACAGACTCGAAATCTCTTTCGATTTCATCGCGGTAACATGACTTGGTGCGACGGTCACTCTTGGGGGCGCTAGAATCAAAAGTATTTTTTACATTTAATTATTCATATTGGCGAATGTTACATGTGGTATCTGAAAGGCATGCCATACTGGTCTTGGATATTGACAAAACTTAAATAGTGAGCAGTCCAGGTTTTTTGACTGCAGATCTTTGTAGAAGCACTTTGAAAACAATGAAACAGCAAACAACGTTCCGATACAATATTTTCTGAACGTAATCTTGGCACATACAATATTTATTTCAACTATTGACGATGGATATATGAAGTTCAATATTAGACAAACCATCACGATAATCTGAACAAAAATGCCTCATACTATTCATATAAAAGTTTTCGTTCAAATTACCTGCTCTTTTTGTTCTGCAACTAATCTTTTCCGAGCTGCTGTCGCTCTCCTCTGCGTAAGTTGCCGCTCTTACACTGATTTGATATTCAGAGTTTGAAGGCCATGTATTCTTCGATTCAGAATGATTTCTTGAATAGCTGTTTGCCATCCAAAACCCCGTTTCTTTCACTGCAGGATCAAAACCATCTTCTGTTCTATCATGGCTTGTGTATTCTATCTGATGAAGAAATTTGACAAACATTTTGCACTTTGACAGTGTCAATTATTCTTGGTAACTGTGTAATATTCACGTAACATGGAATAAAATAAATATTCATTTTTGTTTGACAATTTACTGCATACACAGCGATACTGCCGTCAACACTTAACATCTTTGAATACGCACAAAAGAAATGATAATGATAGGGTCTTTGGAACGAAAACGACATACTATGTAGTGAGTGATGATTCCATTTGGGTTTTCAGGTTCTTGCCAGCACACGTTGCAGTTTAGGGATAGAGAATCACTTCCATTACAAAGGCTGACTTGTCTTGGACGGGATGGCTCTGTAAAAGAAATTGCTTTTCATAGAAATGTTTCGTGCTAAGCGACTTAATTGAATTCCTTATGATTACTTCGTAATGGGAAAGTGATATGCCGAAACCATAATAAACAATTTAAATGCTGCCAATGTGATTGTGAAGAATGACATAAAACTTAAAATGTTCAATGAGAGAGAAGTGTAAGTTAATAACCAAAGGGCATAAAACTGCACTTGCTCGTAAACTTCGTATTCAATTTGCATTGTTTTACTGACTCAGTACCATTTACGATTGGCCCGAAGGACTGACACGAGAAATCTAAACATTCTGCCTTTTTCTGGTTTCTGTACAATATAATGTCATCATCGACTTTATTGGTCAGGAGTGTAATTCATGGAGTCATGGGGCAAAATGAATAAACGGCAATTATTAAGTAATGGTATCAACACCTTTCCACAGAGAGTTTTCAACTTTTGTTAAAATTTGCCTCCGGGAAACTGTAAACTAGTCTCTTATATGAGAATCAAATTACGGGTAGAGTAATGTAGAGTTTGGAATTAGAGAAATAAGAAATGTTTACTGATATTTG
This sequence comes from Ptychodera flava, assembly GCF_041260155.1. NCBI lineage: Eukaryota > Metazoa > Hemichordata > Enteropneusta > Ptychoderidae > Ptychodera > Ptychodera flava. The sequence goes on from NC_091935.1 coordinate 9,539,066, forward strand.
AAATTCCTACAATATATTTACTCTATGGAAAAAAATGAATTTTTGATTTTCAGAAAGAGAACCAAGAAAAAGCTCAAATTTCTTCTTAGATTTGAAAAGAATTGACAAAAGTAGAAGACCAGAGAAGAATTGTAAAAAATTCTGAGTGTCCCAGAAATGCCACTGAGTTGTATCATATCGAAAATGAACGAATGGAATTAGGTCAGCCTTATTGCGTATACACTGGCAGTAAAGCCGACTGGACACGATTGGAACTAATTTGGAAAAATGGGATATAAAGTAATATCGGTTTAATATGCAAATGTTAAGTCATACTTGTTTTTTTTTTGTAATTTGTAATATTGCGACATTCAACTATATATAGGCCACCTAACACTTTTGAGAAATTTGAAAAATATGAAGATCCAATTATTCCAAATTAGTTCCAATCGTGTTACCTGTATTTGTTTTGAACACATGTGTAGATAAAAATAGTCAAGATCTGCAACACAAAAATGCCCCATGGTTATCTAAACAACATGTATGTCCTGCAAGATGTGAAATGAGCAATAGCAATCCCAAAACCGTGAAAATAAATATTTTCAAAATTTGATACAGTCTCAAAATGTTTTGGGATAAAGAGTTGTTGAGACGCAATTAGGATATATTATGTATTTGAACAATGATAGATTTCTAAATTATTTATAGAGGTGTAGTACACTTACGACATGATGCAACGACAATAAGACTTACTTCCATGACTTGTTGTTGCACTATCAGTGGCATCTTCACTGCAATGGAGCCGATTGCAAATATTTATCTGTATTTTGAACAATACAAATCACTGGTTTAGTTTTTGCAGTCTGTGATTATTTTACTGTTGACCATAGACCTATCATTTAGATGGAATGTCAACAGAACTTGGATACTTCATGAGATTTCACCAATTATAATACAATTAGAAGTTAATGCTTCTTGAGCGAGCACGCTTAAACAGTAAGACTAAAACAGTCTTCATCGAGAGTTTTCGTTAGTGAGTCAAAGTACCAACGAATACAACATATAATTGAAAAATCTTGGATTTGAAGAGCGAACGCCGCCATCTTCATATTAATATGTCAAGGTAGTACTTACCATCACTATGTATTCGGTATGCGGTGATAAGTCTGTGAAGTCATATTTATAATCTGTGAATTCATCCTCCGGACTTTCAAGATTGGTGAAATTATGGTGATGGATTTGCTGCCCGATTACACTGTTTAAAAGTCTGAGTTCATAACGGTTGGTCACGCCTCTTGGAATTAGAGATGGCTTCCATCTTACTTCCAGTTCAGTGGAAGATTTATTCACAAATATTACTATAATAACATTTTCTGGAACTTAAATGTCAAAAGAAAATATTGCCAATCAAAGTGAAATTTTGCACTATATCTTCTGTTAAGGATTTGGTTAAACTGATTTAGGTAGCACCTATTATATCACAGAAACAAAGAATAGACATCATAAGATGCCATCAACAATCATTTGTTGAAGAGAGACATACTTGTATCTACCAGCTCGTGATACCTGCCGAAAAGCGTTTGAATGTAGAGACAAATCTTTCTCTGATTTAATCTTGATTAAAAAGTTTCAAATCGGAATCGAACCAATTTGGGAGAATAGGATCTTTCAATTGTTCGTATTTGTCAAATGTGTCAGGTGCTTTATGGCTGAAAGTTGCAATAACAGTTAAATTAAATTTGCTGATTAAACTGACATTACTACAATATCCTATTGTTCAAAATTAGTTCCTTATGGCTAAATGTGACATGTTTAACATATAGGCTCTGGCTATGACCTCTGTTTCAGAGATATACATCAGCATTCCATGAAGTTATACAATCGAAATGTGATAAATGCTAATCCATAACATGTAAATGTGTGCTTTTTATAACGACAACACAATTTTTACGAGATATGACTGCAAGTTCTATTTGAAATTGTTCGAAATATGCACGTAGTGACATGGTGTATTTCTAACAAAACTAAATCAGATCAGCACATATACTGGGCTCTAATTGGAATAGGTATTCAGTCATGCAGCATTTCTACATACAATTTTTAGCTTTTCAGAATATAATTATAAATTTTGTCATACAAGTATATTGATGGCGCAAATAATGCGATCCGATTGATCGCATTATAGTCGCATTATATCCCGACTGAAACATGTACGAGTTCTCAGCTAAAGAAAAAATCGACGTTTCACGCCTGAATTGCAATTTATAATGATATATAGCAATAAATCGATTCAGCAAACCTCGATTTTGACCAGTTACTCCATATGTGAACTTGCTATCGCTTCTGCACGTATGTATTGAAATGGTTAAAATCTCGTGGTATACCGTCGCTGGGTGCGGTTCGATTCATTACGAATTATTTTTTCACTTTCTTTCCTTCTTGCTTTCAGTCATATCTCTTGTAAAGTACAGTATCAGAAGAATTCTTGTCAGTATTACCTCCTTCTAGAGTTCTGGCTCTTTCCATGATTGAGTATGAACTTTCTAGAAGATCACTTTCATGTTGGTTTGTGTTAATTGCAGTCACTTGGACGTCATAGGTAGTGAAGGCTTCCAACCCATCAATTGTTAGAAAGGTTTCTGTACCGATTGCTGTTGAAATAAAAAATATCACTTACATGTCTGTTATACTGGTTGATATATATAAATGACAAGAGAGACATACATATATTTGACAAGCTTTCTTGTTTGTGGGTGACAAGTTGCACAGGGCACAAATCAATAAAAAGCTTCTCAAATCAAGCAAATCTTACCCTTGAAGACGAAAAAATATCCAGGGTAATTAGGAGAATAGTGAATTAACTCTGAAACATGCAAACAACAAGATCAATGAAAGTGGCCTTACAGCCGATAGAGCTCCACTGTGAAATTGACATAATTGATATACATTACAACCCTTTTCAGAATTAGAGCGCGAAGCCACTGCAGTGAACTGCAATAAAACTGCTTACACTAATTAGTTTCAGCTGTAGCCGTGGCCACTTTGGTGTTGAACAAGGCTACTTGATAAAGACCAAAAAGTCTGCTTGTACAAAGGCAAAACTAGCTCTGTCTGAGGCTCGAGTTGTAAATGAGAGTTTACGATTGGCACCCTGTGTTCAAGATTAAGATACAATGTAACATTACCATGCACTGGTCCATGTACAAGTCTTTTTTATTTCAACTTCCCCAGACAAACTGTCTGCATGGGACATACAATGTTGTCGACTTTGCCAGCTGGCTACAGCTGAAACTATTAGTGTGAGCAGTTTTATTGCAGTTCACTGCAGTGGCTTCGCGCCCTAATTCTGAAAAGGGTTGTAAAAGGCCAGTGTTTAATATTATACTAGTAATGAATGTAAAAAAAAACATTAACAGCTGACTGATAAAGCAAGTAAATTTTCAAAGACTAATTACCTAAATCAGTAAATTTGAGTTAAGGAGATGATGTGACAATGACTTTCAGTTATAATTTCTGAAAGGGAATATACCTAACTTGATTCAAAGTGTATACGCTGTTTATGTTAAACCCCAAAAACCAAAAAAACATAAAAAACAATAACAAACGAACAAAAACTGCAGATGTTATCACGATTTTAACAAATCTGACCTATATTATCCTTAGGATTCTGTAAGCTACATTGCAAAGCTATAAGGCCATCAGTTTTTGAACCAAAGATCTTATACAAAAAATGACAAAATAATGTAAATTACAAGTCTACTGTGCTTCCACTTTAATTACAAACAATTGACATTACTGTGATCTACCTATATCACACAAACATTACTTTCAGTATTTTAACAGAACCTGGGTTATACCAAGAGGAAAGCTTTGAATACCTTTTAAAAGCAAAGTTACATTACATATGTTGGCAGCCAAAAGAGTTCACTCGCCCAGCCTCAGTTTCCACAAGCTTGCACATGGTATGTTAACTTTTATGAAGTTCAGGTAAATATGGTTTAAAATATCACCAAAAATTACAAAACATGATAAATAATTCAATTTAGCTCATTTACACAAGATCTGGATACCTTTCAGTGTGATGATTCCAGGGAAGACTAATATTAAATTTCAAAGCAGTATGGCAAGTATTTCCTGAATGTGGAATGTTTTCTCCGCAATGCGAGATTGCTATATCCTCTACTCTCTAAGAAAAACCCCCTTCAAATAATTACAAATGCGTGTCATGCCCCTATATTCATCGAGCAATCCTAATGTGTACCATGATTGCTGCCTATCATGTTACAGCACATTTTGATTTAACCTACTAAAATCTACCTAGACTTTGCCTATAAAACAAACAAACAAACAAACCAAAAAAAACCAAAAAAAAGTGTGTTCGAATTGATATGAATGAAGTGTTAATGATTTGTATAGACTCAAAATGTAATACACATTAGATGGAAAATAGCAATATACTGTGACTATATTTAATTTATATTTGATCCTCACAAAATCGTTGATTTACTCATAGCATGGAACACATAATTTACAAAACTTTTTTTGGTTGCTCTCTCGGAAAACCAAACACCCAAAATTTTCAAGCATAGTTGGACATTCCCCTTGTTCGAGAAACCTGGAGAAACATTGCTAAGGAAATATTTTTAAACCAAAATTGACAAGATGTTTTTTCAAAATTTTCAAAATCACATGTTATTGTGATTTGAATATAAACGTATGTTTAAATCTATGAGAACATATTTCTAAACCTGTTAACCAACTTTCAAATCAATGCAACGAACAATTTTTGAGAAAGCAGTTTTTCCGAAATATTTAGAAAAAATTACAAAAATACACATTTAAAGATATCACTTTTGTATGTAGGTCATTTCCCCCACACTCATCATGACCTGAGTTCAATTAGTCTGGAACATTCCCAAGGTCACTGCCCTTGATGACCTCACAACCTTGAATTCAATTAGTCATGTTTGGAATGTTCTGGAAAGTTGATTAGTTGTGTAAGGGAGATAATTTTAGAACAGTAATTAGCATGTCAATAAAAGTTCTAGATTGTTCTTATATGCCTTTATAAAAGGGACGTGCACAGCTTCCAGTCAGACTTTTGGGATCGTGTCTCTTGTGTGTTACTAAACTCCAGCAGTAGTCATTCTCAAGACTTTTCAAGACCTTCACTGTCAACGCTGGATTTATACTGTGGACTTTGTGCAGCTTCAAGCCTGCAAGCCAAAGGACTGTTCATTCATTCGACTGACTGTTACAACTCTGAGACTGGAGCTTTGCCGTCCCAGCTGAGATAAGTAGTCTGTACACTTTTAAAGCTTGTACTCTATCCCTGACTTAGCAATTAGTCTTATTTTCGTAATAAATTTCGTTTAAACGTTAACTGCTGAGTTCACCCTTTTGTTCGTTTTCTCTGCACGTAACAAAATTGGGGGCTCGTCCGGGAGACGAATATTTTGAGCCGTTTGACAACATTTTGACAGCCTTTTCAAAACTACTGTATACTGTGAACTCAGCGAAATTCAATCATGGCGGAATTTAAACCAGACGAATTTATGGATGACCTTGATCAGAACACATTTAATTCCCTCAGAAAAGACAACCTCATAACACTGGCCAATTTCCTTAAAGTAGAAGTCAAAAGATCTATGCGCAAGAGGGAAATACAGTACCGTATTGCCAAACATCTAGTTGATTTAGGCCAATTTGAGGAATCCACCCTGAAAGATTATGAGCCCGAGTCTACCTCTGAACTCAGAAAATTAGAATTAGAAATGCAGACAAATTTGGAGATCAAGAAACTAGAATTACAAATGAGAGAGAAAGAATTACAAATGGAAGAAAGACAGAGAGAAAAGGAGAGAGAATTGGAAGAACATCGACTACAGTTAGAAATGAGACGTTTAGAGCTTGGACAGTCAGGAAAATTCTTCCCTTCAGACAAGTTTGACATCACTAAGCATTTCAGGTTAGTTCCCCCTTTCCAAGAAAAGGATGTTGATAAATATTTCCTCCATTTTGAGAAAATTGCTCAGAGTCTGAATTGGCCTAAGGAGTCC